>NC_081413.1:650270718-650433218 GCF_030272615.1 Cryptomeria japonica
TGTTCCAATGCTCCCATTTTGGCAAATTGACCAGCTTATAGACCTGATTGTTGCATTTAGTGACATAGTCACTACTCTGTGAAGATACACATGTCCTTGTACGTTGCAATCATTACATGTATTTGTTTCTCCGTGTCGTGAAGAGGGAAAGAACGTCATTTGTAACAATAAAACAAGACAACTCGTTGACAGCTTTATCAAATATTTATACACAGTCCTTGCTTCTTTGCCAGGAACTTGGCTGCTTTGCAGCACTTGTTTTAATAAAACATTTGATAAATTTAATTAAATTGAATGCCTGGAATTCTTCGAATTGACTCATCAATAAATCATAAAATATATTGCAGATTGAATCAGCAGATTGTTGCAGGTAATATAATAAAAAAATGGGGTATTAGAACGCGCACACATTAACTCCATCTGTCAAGAATTCAATTCATGTAATTTCATACAACTCCCGATTACGACATAGGGAAAAAACAACTATCAATTTTTATATCCATAACAAATATTTTTCGAAAAGGAATTTTAAAATATTTTATTAAATCTACCAAACGTTGGGATCCTGTTTGAACTATCATTAATAAAATAAAAATATTTTACTTACCTTAGCTCTGCCTCTTACTTTTGTTAGAGGGCTTGACCATATAAAAATAGGAACAGATATTCGACTATGATGGATCATCAAGACTAAGAGATAATAATTTGCAATGCTTCACTCTACATTCTATTATTCTAATAATGCTAAAAATCACACAGAATCAAATCTCAAAGAAAATCAAAATAGATTTTGTTGAATGTCACCTCTGCAAGAAATTGTCTGTCAATGGAGGACGCTCCAACTTAGAACTAGGAATTTAGGGCTCCGAGTCATTTGCAACTAGAACTGTCGCTCCTGGTGAACAAAGAGGTGTCTGAGGACTTGGGCTAGAGCTTCAACCTGCACCTTCGTAAGCTGAGCTGCAAAGCCATGCATGGCATGGTTTTAGGCTTGGAAAAAACAATCGATTTGGACCAATGTTGATGTGTAGAAAAATTGATGGCTTTTTCGACTTGTCCATTCTAATTATGTAAGTCTTCGCCTATTCAGCTGTTACGACTATGAATGACATAGCTATAAAAAAAAACAATCTTTTGGCACTTATTTCGTGATGCAAAATAGAAACCCCTGGCCTCACAAATACACAAACACGAAGATTGCAACAATGATTTATAGTTTTTATTGCTAACCTTATATTACAAATTTTGGCCTTCTATTGGCCTCTCACACTCTACTCATACCTTCCCTCACAACACACTCTACGTAGTTTTCACTCACTGATCTTGGCCACATAAGCAGTGGAAGGCAGATTAAAAATGGATTGTAAAATAGAAACCTCCTGCCTCGCAAATAGAATTCTATTTTAAGGTATGCCCTTTTGAATTATTATGCCAATATATGTGTTGAAAAATTAGGAGAAACAAGAGAGATTTTCTTTTTGTCCAATCGCACCAATAATGGATTGCAAGACAAATAATATATCAGAAATGTGTATTAGTTTTCCCATTGCCATTTTTGTGGTATATTGCTATAGGCTTGGCCGCTTCAGTTTGAGTTGGCTTTTTATTCTAATTATTTTAAATAATTTGTCAAAAATATTTTTTTTGTGATGTGACTTTTTTATTTATAAAGGTATGTTTTTATAAAATTTATTTATAAATTTATATGTGACAATAGAAAATATGTTCTCACCAAAATACATATATATGCTATTCCTTAAATATATGCTATTAACGAAAAGTGGTATATCTATGTCTTACTAAAATCTGTAATTGTCAGAACTGCTTTATTGATTCACTTGGACTGTGATGTTTTCTCCTGTTTCTTCTCATCTTCAATTTGCAATGTTTTGTATTATCTCTATTTTTATGTCTGCAAATTAACACATACCCCCCTTGTATTTTTGCACACTTCTTTGGTTCAACATATATTATTCTTAGTTTCCTACACTTTCTTATTTCATCAAGCACTTGTCTTTTCTTCTCACACTACTTATTTTTGTTGTCTTATTTCTCTATACAATTTTGAGAATCTTTTCCATACATTTTGATTTGATGTCTTACTAAAATTTGTAACTGCCAGATCTGATTATTGATGCACTTGGACTGTGATGTCTTCTCCTATGTTTCTTCTCATCTATCAATTTGCAATGTTTTGTATTGTCTCTATCTTTATGTCTGCAAATTTACGTATACACCTCGTGTATTTCGACAAATTTCTCCTTTGGCCCAACATATTATTATTCTTAGTTTCCTGCACTTCCTTATTTCATCAAACAATTGTCTTTTCTTTCTCACACTACATAATTTTTATTGTCTTATTTCTTCGTGAAATTTTTAGAATCTTTGCCATACATTTTGATTTGATGTCTCACTAAAATCTGTAACTACCAGAGTTGCTTTATTCATTCACTTGGTCTATGATGTCTTATCCTATGTTTCTTCTCAACTGTTAGTCTGCAATGTTTTTTATTGTCTCTATTTTTATGTATGCAAATTAACACATACACCCCTTGTATTTACACAGACTGCTCATTTGGTCCAACACATATTATTCTTAGTTTCCTACACTTTCTTATATCATCAAGCACTTGTCTTTTCTTTCTAACACTACATAATTTTTGGTGTCTTATTTCTCTGTGCAATTTTGAGAATCTTTGCCCTACATTTTCATTTGATGTCTTACTAAAATCTTTAACTGCAAGAGTTGTTTTATTCATTCACTTGGACTATGATGTCTTCTCCTATGATTCTTTGCATATGTCAATATGCAATGTTTTGTATTGTCCTACTTTTATGTCTGCAAATTAACACATACACCCCTTGTATTTCTACACACTTCTCTTTTGGTCCAACATATATTATTCTTATTTTTCTACACTTTCTTATTTCATCAAGCACTTGTCTTTTCTTTCTCACACTACATAATTTTTTATGTCTTATTTCCTTGTGCAATTTTGAAAAACTTTGCCATAAATTTTGATTTGATGTCTTACTAAAATCTATAACTGCGAGAGCTACTTTATTGATTCACTTGGACTATGATGTCTTCTCCTATGTTTCTTCTCATTTGTCAATGTGCAATGTTTTATATTGTCTCTATTTTTGTGTCTGCAAATTAACACATACACCTCTTGTATTTCCGCACACTTCTCCTTTCGTCCAACATATTTTATTCTATGTTTCCTACACTTTCTTATTTCATCAAGCGATTGTCTTTTCTCTCTAACACTACATAATTTTTGGTGTCTTATTTCTCTGTACAATTTTGAGAATCTTTGCCATACATTTTGATTTGATGTCAATACTAAAATTTGTAATTGTCAAAGTTGCTTTATTGATTCACTTGGACTATGATGTTTTCTCCTATGTTTCATCTCATCTGTCAATATGTAATGTTTTGTATTGTCTCTATTTTTATGTTTGCAAATCAACACATACACCCCTTGTATTTCCGCGCACTTTTCCTTTGGTCCAACATATATTATTCTTATTTTCCTACACTTTCTTATTTAATCAAGCACTTGTCTTTTCTTTCACACTACATAATTTTTGGTGTCTTATTTCTCTGTGCAATTTTGAAAATCTTTGCCATACATTGTGATTTGATGTCTTTTTAAAAATTGTAACTGTCAAAGCTACTTTATTGATTCACTTGGACTATGATGTCTTCTCCTATGTTTCTTCCCATCTGTCAATCTGCAATGTTTTATATTGTCTCTATTTTTATGTCTGCACATTAACACATACACCCCTTGTATATTTGCACACTTCTCCTTTGCTCCAACATATATATTATTCTTAGTTTCCTACACTTTTATTTCATCAAGCACTTGTTTTTTCTTTCTCGGGCTAAATAATTTTTATTGTTTTATTTCTTTGTGCAATTTTGAGAATATTTGTCATACATTTTAATTCGATGTCTTACTAAAATCTGTAAATGTTAAAGTTGCTTTATTGACTCACATGGACTGTGATGTCTTCTCCTATGTTTCTTCTCATTTGTCAATTTGCAATGCTTTGTATTGTCTCTATTTTTATGTTTGTGAATTAACGCATACACCCTTTGTATTTCCGCACACTTATCCTTTGGTCCAACATATATATTATTCTTAGTTTCTTACACTTTCTTATTTCATCAAGCACTTGTCTTTTATTTCTCACACTGCATAATTTTTGGTATCTTATTTCTTTATGCAATTTTGAGAATCTTCCCCATACATTTTTATTTGAGGTCTTACTAAAATCCGTAACTGCCAAAGTTGGTTTATTGATTCACTTGGACTGTGATGTTTTCTCCTATGTTTCTTCTCATCTATCAATCTGCAATGTTTTGTATTATCTCTATTTTTATGTCTACAAATTAACACATACACACATTGTATTTCAGCACACTTCTCCTTTCGTCAAACAGAAATTATTCTTAGTTTCCTACACTTTCCTATTTCATCACGCACTTGTCTTTTCTCTCTCACACTACATAATTTTTTTTGTCTTATTTCTCTGTGCAATTTTGAGAATCTTTGCCATTCATTTTGATTTGATGTCTTACTAAAATTTTGAGAATCTTTGCCATTCATTTTTATTGACTCACTTGAACTGTGATGTCTTCTCCTATGTTTCTTCTCATCTATCTATCTTCAATGTTTTGTATTATCTCTATTTTTATGTCTCCAAATTAACACATACACCCCTTGTATTTCCACACACTTTTAGTTATATTCAACATATATTATTCTTACTTTCCTAATCTTTGTTATTTCATCAAGCACTTGTGCTTTCTTTCTCACACTACATAAATTTGAGAGTCTCATTTCTCTATGCAATTTTGAGAATCTATCAAAAATCTTGATTTGATGTCTTACTAAAATCTGTAACTGTCAAAGCTGCTTTATTGATTCACTCGGACTATGATGTCTTCTCCTATGTTTCTTCTCATGTGTCAATCTGCAATGTTTTGTATTGTCTCTATTTTTATGTCTACAAATTAACACATACAACCCTTATATATCCGCACACTTCTTTGGTTCAACATATATATTATTCTTAATTTCCTACACTTTCTTATTTCATCAAGCACTTGTCTTTTCTTTCTCACACTACGTAATTTTTGGTGTCTTATTTATCTATGCAATTTTGAGAATCTTTTCCATACATTTTAATTTGATGTCTTACTAAAATCTATAACTATCAAAGTTGTTTTATTTATTCACTTGGACTGTGATGTCTTCTCCTATGTTTCTTCTCATCCGTCAATCTACAATGTTTTGTATTGTCTCTATTTTTATGCATGCAAATTAAGACATACACCACTTGTATTTCAGCACACTTCTCCTTTGGTGCAACGTATATTATTTTTAGTTTCCTACACTTTCTTATTTCGTCAAGGACTTGTATTTTCTTTCTCACACTACATAGTTTTTGGTGACTTATTTCTCGATGCAATTTTGAGAATCTTTGTCACATATTTTGATTTGATGTCTTACTAAAATCTTTAACTGCAAGAGCTACTTTATTGATTCACTTGGACTACGATGTCTTCTCCTATGTTTCTTTTCATCTATCAATCTGCAATGTTTTGTATTGTCTTTATTTTTATGTCTACAAATTAACACATGCACCCCTTGTATTTCCGCACAATTCTCCTTTGGTCCAACATATATATTATTCTTAGTTTCCTACACTTTCTTATTTCATCAAGCACTTGTATTTTCTTTCCCACGCTACATAATTTTTGGTGTCTTATTTCTATTTTCAATTTTTAGAATCTTCACCATACATTTTGATTTGATGTCTTACTAAAATCTGTAACTACCAGAGCTGCTTTATTGATTCACTTGGACTGTGATATCTTCTCCTATGTTTCTTCTCATCTGTCTATCTGTAATGTTTTGTATTGTCTCTATTTTTATGTCTGCAAATTAAAACATACACCCCTTGTATTTTCGCACACTTCTCCTTTGGTCTAACATATATATTATTCTTAGTTTCTGACACTTTCTTATTTCATCAAACACTTGTATTTTCTTTCCCACAAAACATAATTTTTGGTGTCTTATTTCTCTGTGCAATTTTGAGTATCTTTGTCATACATTTGGATTTGTTGTCTTACTAAAATATGTAACTGTCAGAGTTGCTTTATTGATTCATTTGGACCGTGATGTCGTCTCCTATGTTTCTTCTCATCTATCAATCTGCAATGTTTTGTATTGTCTCAATTTTTATGTCTGCAAATTAACATATACACCCCTTATATTTCTACACACTTCTCCTTTGGTCCAGCATAGATTATTCTTAGTTTCCTACACTTTCTTATTTCATCAAGCACTTGTCTTTTCTTTCTCACACTGCATAATTTTGTCTTATTTCTCTTTGCAATTTTCAAAATCTTTGCCATACAGTTTGATTTGATGTCTTACTAAAATTTGTAACTGTCAGAGCTGCTTTATTGATTCACTTGGATTGTGATGTCTTCTCCTATGTTTCTTCTCATTTGTCAATCTGCAATGTTTTGTATTGTCTGTATTCTTATGTCTACAAATTAACACATACACCCCTTGTATTTATGCACACTCTGTCCTTTTGTCCAACATATATTATTCTTAATTTCATACACTTTCTTATTTCATTGAGCACTTGTCTTTTCTTTCTCACCCTATATTTTTTTTGGTGTCTTATTTCTCTGTGCAATTTTGAGAGTCTTTGCCATACATTTTGATTTTCTTTGCCATACATTTTGATTTGATGACTTACTAAAATTTATAACTACTAGAGCTGTTTTATTGATTCACTTGGACTATGATGTCTTCTCCTATGTTTCTTCTCATCTATCAATCTGCAATGTTTGGTATTGTCTTTATTTTTATGTCTGCAAATTAACACATACACCCCTTGTATTTCAGCACACTTCTCCTTTGGTCCAACATATATTGTTCTAGTTTCCTACACTTTATTATTTCATCAAGCACTTGTCTTTTATTTCTCACTACATTATTTTTTGTGTTAAAAAAAATCAGTGCTAACAAAATCAACGAACTGGTGAAAAAAATTTGATTACTACGTTTTCAATTTTTCAAAAGAAAATTCACGTGGGTGCATATTGTCACAAAAAGGTGATTTTTTAATTAAAAACAAGAAAGACAAACCTTCTACAGAAAAATTATCTTTTGCATCAGCGCTGATGTCATCACCCAGTTTCTTTATTTTTTTGTGGCCCTTCTAAATTTGGCATTCAACTAAATTTAGTTGATTGTTCTATTTTTAGTCCTCGAAGCTTTAAAAAGCAACGTGTGGTATTTTGTCCATAACTTTGTCATACAAAATTAAAATCAAGCAAACAAGATATCGTTGGAAAGTAGGTTCTAACGTTGATTTTATTGTGTAGGTGGTTTGGTCAGATTCTGCACCAATTTTCCATACCAAGCCTCCATGTCAGCCTTCAATTTTGCAATTTTGTGGCCATATCTTACACATCAGGACTCAGTTTTTTTACTTCCATACATCCTCTAAAATCTCTTAAGAGTCCCCTATCCATATATTAGGTCTATTTTTCCATATCGTGCTCCATGTACATTTTATTGAGATTTTTGTGTTTTTATTATAAGCACAATTACTTGGATATTTTGGCACTTTGGATGGATCTATTTATTGTAAGGGGTTGTATTTGATGTGTTTTACATGTGATGAGATTATTGGTGTCTAATAATTTTATTTGAGGTATCATGGGTTTTTTTGTTCATCCTTCAGTTGTCTAACTGGCTAAGGGCAATTATAAGTCTTGACACCATGGCATCCTGACACATCTCAGATGGCTAGATATGTTACCTTTTTTGTATGGACTCATACCTAAACCAGCAACTTTAGGAGGTAAATCAACTTGGGGTAATCTCACAAACCATGGTGTAGGTGTGATTTGTTCTAGTGTTGATTATGACACTATGTGCTATATCAGACCTTGAGTGTCCTCGCGCCCTTTGGACTCGCCTATGGGAGATCTTTGGAGACCCTCATATCTATCCATTTCTAGAGGATCCTGTAGCAGATTGTTTTATTCCTCTTGCACATGCAAATATCATGCCCTATGATGATGATACTATAGAGGAGCTTGAGTTTATCAGAGGTCTTGCATGTTCCAATGGATCAAAGACCTATCTTCATGTTCTGATAGATCACATTAAGATTTCATCTCAATCATCTTCATCTTTCGTTGTTCCTGATCAGATTGGCATTGGCTCATGCATAGCCCCCATTGATTCAGTGCAACAGGGCATTATTCTTCCAGACACGACTATTTGGGATTCATATCTAGCAAACATATCATCCTTGTTTGTAGAGTCTCATATTGCAGATTTGGAGGACTATTTTGAGGAAATTTATCTCCTCTTTGTTGATAGCCACATCAGTGTTATTAACCCATCTCTATCACCTATGGATCTTGTTCTTCATCAGCTTTTGCAGAGTGTTGATTTGTCACCTCCTACATTTATTAGGCATGTATCTGATTTGGTTGTGGCATCCTCATATATCATTGACATAGCAGCATTTGAGCAATTTCCAAGGCACACATAGTTGGATTTGGATTCCTCCATCTTTAAATTTATGAGAGTGGCTTCACCTATCTCTAGTGGATTGATTTCTTGAAGGGGAGACATGTTGTTTGCAAGTAGTGGATCATGTTCTGTCTTCAAGCATTCATCATTGGCACAAAAGCTACTTCTACATTGGGGGGATTTTTATCCTCATTCTCTCTCTTAGGGAGGGGGGGTTGGGGGGGTTGGGATTCATGGTACTTCTTTAACCAATTCAGTACTTGAGGGTCGAGTCCATCTTACTCACATGTAGTACCTTTTTCATTACATCTCTCGCTTTTGGAGAGGGGTTTTTTCCCATGTGGTTTTTCTCCCTTTCTTAGTTTAGAAAGGCCTCGTTGTGAGTTGCATTTCTTTACATTAGTTTGTACATAAGTACCTAATCAGGCCTTTGTTGTCGGGACTCATTATTTCATGCCTTCTACACTCATCATTAGCTCTTTAGCTTATGCCTAAGTTTATCTTATTTTAGGACAATCATCTAATTATTTATTAATTAGGTCCTTTATTTGCTTTTCACTTAAACTAAACTTAGATTCTTTATTTTATCTAGGTGTTATGCTTTTTTAGTTGAATTCACTTGGAGGCACTTCTAATTAGCTTTTTTAGCTTGTTGAGCTTAATTTAAGTCCTACTTTGGACTGCTTTAGTTCTTCTATTTTTAGGATTAGGGCATCTCTTGCTCTCTATAAATCAAGTCTTTCATTCATTGTAATTGTACCTCCAATATTGTACCTTCAATATTGAATCTTCAAATCTTTGGTTGTTATAGAGCATACAATCTTTGCTTGATCTCTTTTGTGTAATAGGTATAACTATAACCTAACAAAATTGAACCCTAACCCTTACTAAATTAAGGTTAGTATTCTACTCCAAAAACCCTAACTATAATTTGATCTTTAACCCTAATTCTTACCCAAATTTAACCCTAACCCTAACACGGTACATTATTCAATACTAACCATAAACATAATAAAATACACAGAAATAGATTGAACCATAACCCTGCACCATTTAGTGAACATAATTCTTGAACTAAATTGTACCCTAACCCTACACCAAAGTGAACATAAATCCTCAACCAAATTGTAACCTAACCCTAAACCTAACACTAAACCAAATTAAACTCTAAACCTAAACGAAATTGAACCTTAGCCATTAACCTATTAAACATTAAACCTAACTAAATCATAATTGTGAACCTAAACCAAATTGTACCCTAACCCTAACACTAAAACAAATCAAACCCTAACCTGAGCCAAATGTAATCTTAAACCTAACACTAAACCAAATTGAGCCCTAACCCTAAACCTAGAATTCAATATTAAACCAAATTAAACCCTAACCGTAAACCTAATTGAACTATAAACTAATTTGAACAATAACCCTAGACAAAATTATACCATTAACCAAAATGAATCCTAAACCTTATATATTATATTTATTCTTTCAATTTGAACCATAACTCTAATTTTATATGTAACTTGACTCTAATACTAAACCAATTTGAACCCTAACCCTAAACCTAATTGAATAATAGATCAAATTGAACCCTACCCTAACCCTATGACAAATAAAACACTAAACCTAATGTCAAACCATATTAAACTTTAATCCTGAACCTAATTAAACCCTATCTATAAGACTAACATAATTGAAACCTATTGCTTGGGGCTGTAATCTGTTTCTATTTTGGCAGGGGCATGACAGAACCTAAGAAAACTTGCTTTAAATGGTTGCTTCTTTTTTTAACAAGTGTGTCAATTCGAATCATATCCAATCAATCAACAGTTTTTGTTCAATTTGCAGAACCTCAGAGACTGTTAACCATATCTTTCTTTATTGATTTTTATGGCAAAAAAATTGGGCTGATGTTTTTTGCTGCTTTGGGGGGTTGACACAGCAAAAGGAACTTTTGGCAAGAAATCTTATTTGGTTGTGTCAAAGGGCTTAGTAAAAAGTTTTGTTTTTTTTTGTTGGTTTTCAAACCAAGATTGTTTTCAAGGTAGAAACAAAAAGCTTATTGAGTCTTCAAAAAGACTCAATTCCATTGCCCTACAGAGTACACTGACTTTGGAGGCGTCTAAATAAAGAGAAAGAAAGACGGGTAGAGGAAGAGAGGAATAATGCGGTTCAGAAATGAGTTGACAATTATAGCTTGGCACAGTATACTTTTAGTAAGCCTAACATCTTAATCGAATTTCCATTGCAAAATATATAGTTGAATGTTTCTGAAAAACACCCAATCTGTACAATAACAAATCTGTTCAACAGGTAGCCAATGCCAGGCTAAAATGTATTTCAGTAGAAAATATGTACAATGCATTGCTTAAAATACATGAAAAAAGAACAGAAACGGATTGGTTTTGCATAGGGGTACACTGAAATAATAGTCAAAGGATACAATACCAACATCATCATAGAACTCGAAGCTCGCAGTAAATACACATTATAATTTTCGTTGCTAAAGCCAATAAGCTCTGACAACCCTGAAAGCTTCCTGAATAAGCATATCCATTGCATAGAAATCCTCATCCTGAGAAAGGGCATATTATAGGCATTCAAAAAAGCATTCAGATATTTGGGATAAAGCATGCATGGGCCACAGTCCTCATCAATTTGATTTGTAATTGCAGATTTCAAGTTTTCCCCCATTATCATCTTGAGCCAAACTCTTCATTCCAAATTTCATATTCTTCCAATTTATTCTTTGCTACACTCGGTCGTATAACCCTCAATGCTTCCTTGAAATCAGCATATGTCAATGGACGAACCTGGATAAAGATGAATTTAAACTTCATAAAATTAAAAATGATATTTCCCAATTAATTAAAGAACATTACAAGGCAAATTTCCTTGCCTACTAAACAAAAACCTTGCACATATTACAGAATGTAATAGAATAGAAAAACATGGAATATAAGAAGCAGAACACAAGAATTAATATAAATAACATGAAAGCCATTCCAAATCCTTGCATTTCAGCACAATCAAGAAACAGTCTAAAGCAAAGTTCCATGTTGAGACCAAAAATAATTTTAAGCAAGCACCCTTTTTAAGTAGACATTGAAAGTTCCCAGGCATTGTGCCAAACTAATCAATTGCCCATCTCCATGCCCATTCATTCATAAACATGTGCTGATATATCAAATAAGTGAATGTCTAGAATTGGTTTTCAGGACACTATTAATGCTCAAGTTTATTAGAACAAGATTCTATGTGGAAAACAGAACAAAAAGATATAAACAAGTATGAAATGAAGTAATCTCGTTAAGCTATTTTTCCTGAGGTAAGTTGCAAAGTGTCCTAGCTAATCATGACCACTTCAAGCGGTAGTGGTCTGATGGAATTTGGGGTGCACTTATATGATTCTAGCCACAACAGATGTCTTCTGTAAGGCATCCCAGATTAACGTGACTGTGTTATCGGAATACTGAAATATCCCCTGCAGTAGATAGACTGAAAATACAAGGAATATTTGCAAACAGTTGGCTGTCAAACTGCATGATCTAAGACTCAGTCTGTATAACCTGCGTGTTATGTGGTTTCTGGACTACAGGATAACTTGCGTGTTATGCTGTTTGACTGTTGCAAGTTTTCAGACTTGTGTTTGGAAGCATAAACCTTAAAGAATAATCAAGGGATGACTGCCCATCAACACTATAAGCCTCTAGGGTGATGGTGCAAGTTGTATTTGTGTTTACCAATGCAATAGTATGAGTAGATATGCAAGAACATAAAGCTACAGCAGACTATAATTTTGACAAACAGTTTTCATGCAACCATATAACATAGGAATGAATACAACCTTATTCCTCCACTTTATTAGAAGCAATAGACTGATTTACAATGCCAAAAACAAGGGCCAAGACTCTTGGCTTCTAAACAATGAATTTCAGTATGTCTGAAGACACATGACAGTCATGGATTCAAATGTACCAACTGAAATACAATGAAAACTAAGTGACAAATGAACCTGGAAAAATATCACCAAGGTTTGCTATTGAAGAAACAAGAAATGCCGTGGCTTTTTGAGCCTCCCTTAAGCCAAATTGAATAAACCTCCAGATTGCCCCTGCTGCAGATGTAAATGTCTGAGAATAATTAATTACCAGCTCCAAACACAATCTCTTGACTCCTAAAATATTCGCTGTCTGTCCCTAATCAAAGCGCTATTCTCAAATACCAAGTTCAATGCCTATCCAAAGAGCAATCAGCAAAATCGAACCAATGGAGGTTGCAGTCCGATTTGTTTCAGATCTGATAATATTCCTGCAACAATACTTATTCTCCTTCAAATGTCTTCTATGCTGGATTGCCTTATGCTCTCAAGGCTAGCGCTGACTTCTAGTGAAGGGCTTAGAGCTTCAACTAAGAGGTAATGGCAAAATTGTGAGTATGGAGGATGGAGCCCAGTTTGTTTCAGACCTGGGCCACAGCCAGCAATCTCCCAAAATCCACCTTCGATTGGTCTTCTACTGAAATCGCCTTTCTTTCCCAATGAGAATCGATGCACCAATTTGCTAAATATGGGAAGACTGAAAAATACCTCAAAGATGTCTACCATGAAATTCACATGAACTCGATAAGCACAATGTGAAGGACTGAGATTATCACCTCACTCTCAGCTGCAACCCCTTGGAAGATCTTTCATTCCCTCAGTTATGCTATGTATGGGAGTTTTCGTTCCCAAAGACAATAGTCTACAGATACCCCGTGGTTCTACAAAACTCAATTCGATGTCAAAAACCAATCCAAGCTGCCTTGAAGCTTCAGTTAGATCCCCCTTTATACTTTTTTCATTCCATCTCTAGAAGCTTCTAGAAGTGACTTTATGATATAATTTTTAATTAGTCACTTTATTAAATTAATTAAATATAAAGTCATCTTTTTATTTTTTTATTTTTTTATTTATTTGATAACTTTATAAATAATTAACTTAATATTATTAATTAAAAATAATTAATTAAGCTATCCATGAAAAATAATAATTATTTGGACAATTTAACTAATTAAATTAATTAATCAATTCCTCTCCAAAAAAGGGGACATTACAAATACCCATGATAAGGTGGCTGTTGAAGGCAGGCTGTGATACATTATAAAATGGTAAAGCTGACTCCAACAAAGAGACGTTTTTCTGAAAAAAGACGAGGTAAGGATATAGACCAAACAAGAACCAACATAAAGCCTTCACCCTGAAATTATTAACACTCTAAATTTAATACCAGTTTTCAAAACTATTCAGAACAAGTGCCAAAACTAGAGACAAACTACACTACAAATCCAGAGTTTGATAACTTGGAGAAGATCTAACAATGGTTAAAAATTCGATGATGCAGCCTCTACTGGCATTCAACCGGTTCCAGTCAGAGATCCACCCTTTGAACAGAGGATCTAACAGCAAACATGTCTCATATGGATATTGGCCGCATTGAATCCAGGAAAACTGCCCAATTACTTAGAAATGCTATTCAAGTGAGTAGCAACTTGACATGGTAATTGTCAGTACAGAATGATTTCGCTATGATAAAGAATCCCCAACATGACCTGTGGGCTGTTGACCTGTCATGGGAGTTTGCAAGTGGTGGAATGTACTGCAGGAGTGTAGATTGTAAATGTATAAGCATGGTTATTGAAGTATCTACAGTTTTCTGGAATACTCTACAATAGGTCTCTTCAGAAGGAAGAAGAACCTATTGACAAGATGAATGACATTGATTATAGCTTCTGCAGATAAAAAACTATGGCATTGCTCTCAACGGTTCTTCGTAACAGCAAAAGGTGTTCTGCACCTTGTGGAGCTTGAACCCAAGATAAGATTGGAATTTATTCATGATCCTAGTTGACGTTAAAGAGCTAGCATTACATATACTATAAATTGAGGTGAACTGAAATCTTCAATGCAAAATCTGCAATATAAAATATCTGCAAGTGTCCCACGAAAGGCAAACTAGTTTTTGCAAAGTTAAAATTGCAATCAGTATGTAATGGCATGTGCCATATAGCAAGGGACCTGGCAACATCCCTGGCGGAAGTGGCAGAGGTGGTGGTCCTGTGAGGGGACAATTCCCCAAGTCCCCAAGTCTCAGAAATGTCCTCGTAAAGGGGATGTGGGGTTTTGGGGGGGGGGGCATGTCCCCATGGAAAATTGCATATTTTCAAAGCAATACATACTATGCCTATCAATTATTCCAAATTTAACTCGGTACATATTTTGGTTTAGAGCCTCCAAATAATATTCTAGGGATTGTTGCTATCCATACTGTGAGAAATGCAGTGCTTTCGATGTTGTTAAAGAATGATTGTTCTGTGTAGAAAATGAAGAAAATGAAAATCCAGCTAACTTGAACCAAATTTCACAAATACAAGCTTGAAAAGACAGCAGATGGGGTTTCTAAAAGAGCAGACGACTAGGCTAACCTGTGTTCTCCACTTACTAAAACCTTCATGTCTTTTCCATTCTCAAAGGTGATTCCATTTTAGCATAGCCAAGTGCTTTCAGACCTTGTGAAGCCCCAGGATGACTTTAACCACTACACAGAATCCTGTTTGTTTTAAAAAAAGAAGAATTGCTCTACTACTTTTCTTGAACTTGTATTGTACATGCTCCAAAAATATTCCTTCAAATGATGCTAGTCAAGACAGATACTGACATTAAGAAATCTCTTTCTAATCATTAAAGACAATGCCATCTTTTTGTGATTCAGCATGGAAACAAGCCAGGATCTGTAATGTAATCATTTATTTTCTCTTTTGTCTTTTGGAACTTCTTAACTATAACCAAATCTTCCCTTCATTTCATTTAAGGAAAATGAACTCGCTCCCCTACATCTGCAATAAAACTCCAGGTTATGACAATCACCCACGTACAACTTGTTTGTTCCTTAGATTTTCAGCCATCCATTTGACCAAAGTCAAAAACTTTGTGAACAGGGGGCTATGTTTATGGTGCTGACCCAGTGTTATACTTGAGCTTGATGGAACGATTATGAGTTTTTTTCACTTGCAGAGGTTGGATCTATTCAATGATGATATAGTTACATTGTAGCTTTGTGCATGGTTAAGGACACTTAATTTTTTACTTAAACTCAAAAGTCAAAAACTTCTCAAAAAAACAGCCCTCGGATGTACACAAACATCCAAAAACAGGATTTTATCTTCTGGTTTTCACTAGTAAAAATGTTGAGATGCCCAAATAGTAGACATTCTCCATTTTTTTGTTGTCATTTTGATCAATTTTTTTAGTTTCTTTGATTGAATGAATGACCCAAATTAGCAGAAATATGACCTTCCCCCGATACCTGTCGCAAGATTTGTGTCTGCATTCATGTTCAGAGGGGATAACATTTGAAAGAAATTTGAAATTGAGAATAATTGGAACAAATATACATGATCAATTTCAATGAATATAATTTTTTAAATTTTTAAATAATAAATAAATAAATATTAATAAGTTTGAAAAGTGCATAGATATCAAAATATATAAACCATAATAAATAAAAATAATTAACCAACCAAAATGTGAATTTTAGTCAGCACATTGCTCAAGTAATAAAAATTAATAAAACTATAATATTAGAATTTAAATTAAAGTTAAAAATTAAAACAAGAAAACTTGAAACCTAAATATCTTGTATATTTGTTTTTTCAAGCGATCATATATAAATAAAATATCAATTAACTACTAAAAATAGATTCAAAAAATCTAAAAATAGACTTTAATAATTTTAAATTATAATAACAATAAAACTTAAATATATTTTTAAGTTGAAAGAAAAAATTCCAACTAATAAAAATAGAAACAAAAGAATTTCCTAAGCAGTAAAAGTAGATAAAATTAATCTTATAGAGGCAATCAAATCTCTTCTTTTGGGCATGAGGCTTTTCTCTGCAGATTTTTTGAAAACTACTACTTTTCGCCCAACAGCCACTGTAGTGATTTAAAAAATACAGATGCCAGCTGATAGTGTTTAGGACTGCAAAATTCTTCAAACCCTTTCAACTACTGCAGGGCTCTCTGTAAACAGCAAATTATTTCACTCACTCTATCTCAATACCCTGTTTTGGTTGAGCAGAAACTGTTTCCCTTTTTGGATCAAATAAGGACAGATAAAAATATCTGATAAAAGAAATACTCAGAATATTGTTCTCCGCATTTTGAGTCCTGGGAATTTGAACACAGATGAAGTTCATGCCCAGAAATTTTCTTTCCCTGTCACTAGGAGATGTTCCATTGAAAGTGGCAGAGGAAGGGCCTGAACTATTCATTACAAAAGATTGCATAAAATAGTTTGAAGATGACCTTGGGATTAGGTCTTTCGAGTGTCAATGTAAGGGGAAGAAACCTTCTTATGAGGACTTTGTTCACTGGATGCACTCTACATGGAGTGATATTCCAGAACATTCCCTGTCTGTGCTGGCGAATCATTTCTTCTTGGCCACTTTTCAAACCTTAGAGGATCAAGAAATCATGTGGAACAAGGGTCCCTGATTTTTTGGAAGACGTGGTATTTTTTTGAACTCCCTTTCTTGAAACAGTAGCTTCAATCACAAAAGTACCATTATGGATCCATCTATATAAACTTCCAGTGGTCATGATTGAACCTAGTACAATTCACATTTTGGTTGAAAAGTTGGTTGATTTTATCCAAAAAAAGGACAAGGATTTGCTTGATTCACAAAACGAATTTGGAAGGGTGTGGAACATGGTGGACTCAAATTATTAATTAAAAGGGGCTGCCTTTCAGATGTTTCCATTGTAATAATTTGGGTTACAAAGTGGCAGATTAGTCCTTTAAATCTACTCCTGGTTCTCTCTATCCATTTGCAGAGGTGGATTAGGAAATCTGGTGCCCTAAACACCAATTTTGTGTGAAGAAACCGTGGGCAGTTTTTTGAGGAGTGCCTTATTTCCTCTCCCAACAACAGTACAAAAGAAGGCAAGTAGATAAATGTAGAATCTTCAAAAATTGAAAGTGTAGATCAGATAAAGAAGCTGGTTTTTCAGGTTACTAGTGATGATTCCTTGGTGAGGCCAATGGTGAAGAAATGCAAATTTGTAGGGACTTGAAGGACTTGGTAGAAGTTGAAGATCAATTGGTCATGACATACATTCTTACAATCTCCTGAATACAAAGTTAAAAATCAGAACAAAAATGCAGGATCAAGGTAAAATGAAGAGGAGAGAAAACAGGAGCTGAGAGGTTGCACTTGAAAGCCCAGGATTCAGTTGCAAGGGATCTCAATTTTCAATGGACGACAAGAAAGGGAGAATAGTGATCTCGGCACATGCATGATTCATGACTTGCCCTTGGATGATGAAATTTATTCTTGTGGATTGGATTTGGAACTGCTCTTACCATGGTTGTCTGAAATTTGGTTTGATCCCCTAGTTTATTGTTTGGTAGGCCTCTCTGAGTTTCTTTGGACAGCAGAAACTTCAGTCCTCTTTGTTTTCTTTCTTGTTTGTGGGATTTGGTCTGTGTTTGACTAATCACAGTCTGAAGCCTTTTCCATTATTTTGTTGGTTATCATAATGGGAGTGTGCTCCTTGCTCCACATTAACAAATCAAAAAAAAAAAATCTTATGCTTCAAAATTTGTTTAAAAAGTAAAATAAAAGCTCATACGAAACCTCAATATTTAGAAATTTATAAGGCAAAAACTTTTACAAGTTTGCCATTAGTTTTTGGAGGGCAACATTGGTGAGGAAAATTGAAGGACCAAGAAAAAGATACAGGACTGGCTCTTTCCTATTTTTGTCCTCTTTTCACATATGCTGCAACAAACACCAAGAGTATTGGAGACTACAGTAAAATAGGTTATAATATATGATGCAGATATTAATAAACAGTGATGCACATCCTATAACAAAGCTTATTTATAGTTAGTCAGAAAAGAAACAATAAAAACCCAAATGGTGAAACCCTAGCAGACATTTTTATGTTATTTTTAGAAATATATATTTAGGGTTTTTGATTAAATTTAAAGATAAATCACCTGTGCATAATTTTCAATGTTATTTTCATGTTTTATTAAATTCATCATACTCCAAATAGTTCCAATGGAATTTGGCAATTTATGTCATTTAGCACAATACAATATTGCTTGGCCGAGAGGCTCACTCGCTCATCCCACCTCCATCTGATCAATGAAAACTTTCGGTTATTTTACACCGAGTTGCATTATCACAGAGGTGCTTTCCTTCCCTCTGAGTGTTGAGCCCAACTCAGTGTGGAGTTTATCACATCTTGCAATAGACTACAGATCAACACACTTCAAACCAATCTTGTGTATTTGATGTTTCTCATTTTTCTACCAAAATTAAATGAATGTGTTTTAAAAGGTTTGAAGGGTATATATCAAGATTTAGCATCTTTGTGGAGTGGATTAGGTCAGTAATATATATAGGAGAAATATTAAGAATATGAACAAGAAAGCTTCCAACTACATTTTTCACACTTGGGAAACATTACCAGAAACAGGTCAGACCTATTTTGATTCAACAAAAAGCATCTCTAGTTCCAACTATAACATATCACATGATATTTGATGTCACCATTGTTGATATTTGGCGATTGAAAGGAACTACTACGAAGGCATTATGTTTCAAAGGATCTAATGCTGCTCTGAGTGGATTTGTTGACTCTGATCTGGCAGGTGATATTGATTCACGGAAGGGCAGGTGATATTGATTCACGGAAGAGTACTACAAGGTATGTTTTTACTATAGGGGGAACTGCAGTCAATTGGATTTCTAGGCTGCAAAAGGTTGTTGCACTTTCAACCACTAAAGCTGAGTATGTTGCTGCTACAGAAGCCAGCAAAGAGATGACTTGGTTACAATGTTTTCTGGAGGAATTGGGTCAGACACAGGAGGATCGCCCATTGTATACTGATAGCCAGAGTGCCATTCATCTTGCGAAGAACTCTGCTTTTCATTCAAGGACAAAGCACATTCAGCTCAAGTACCACTTCATCCGGACTGTTTTGGAGGAGGGTCAGTTACGGCTTGAGAAGATTCACACAAGTGAGAATCCTGTCGATATGTTCACGAAGGCAGTTCCACAGGAGAAGCTGATTTCTTCATCAGTTTCTATTGGTCTTCTTGATTGATAATTGTGGAATTTATACCAGTCAAGTCCAAGTGTTTTATCCAGTGGATGCTGCAAGTACAGTGGTGTCGTCTAGTATCAGTCTCCAAGTGGGAGATTGTTTGGTGTGGAGCCTGATCAATCTCCAAGTGGGAGGTTGTTGATATGTGGCGACTGATCAGCAAAGTACTATACACTTAGCACGTATCCTCGCCAGGGTCCGGGGCCGGGCCGGACCAAGCCCCGGGAAAGTGGGTGGCAGCCCGTAGCGGGGGTTCGGGGGCGGCAACCCCCGAGAAAAAAAAATTTGCCGTTTTTTGTTGATGAAAACCGACATTGTAATAAAAACCTAAAAAGGCCGACTTTGTTTGTTGCCCTAAAAACGCATGTTATAAGCGGCTGGGACGCTTAAGGCATTGTAAGGTTGATGTATTGTTTTTGCTGGATAATAAGAAAGATTGGACGGCTGTATATGGTGGACGTAATCCATTTTGGGTGAACCACGTTAAATCTCTGTGTTATCTATGTCCTGTTTTATTTCTTTATCTTTTGTATTTAAATCTGCATATAATTGTTAGTTCATCTTTGCTTCGGATTTGCTTGAAACCCTAACAACCATAACACTCAAAATTGGAAATTCATCTTCCAATTACCAGAAACCAATATTCTCTTAATCCACAAGTGATGATATATGATTTTGAATTATCATAAATCTCATTATATTTAATCTATGTATTATTACGTATTTTTCATTTTTATGGTGTTGTTAGATAATAAATTGTTTTACAACGCTTCTTGTATCTACCATATGGATTTTTTATTGTACCATATCCAATGACATGGGTGAGAGGAGCAGCCTGACCAAAGGCATGTCTTTCACACTCCCCTTCCCAATCACAGGGATCTTGAGTTACAAATAAAAATAGTTTGGTAGTAAGAGTAGCTATGCATTGTGCATCAACACTGGTTACAGTTTGTACTTAAAATATAATGGGCTGGTGAAACCAAGAATCTACTACTGAAAATTTCTATGGAAGGAAAAGTTATGACCTTATGTGGAAAGGAGGATTTTCCTAGATAGTTTCATAAGAGACATATAGTCTCTCCGAGAAAGTGCATTAAGCTCACAACATTGAACTTAATCCTCCCACTGTATAATTCTTGAGCAGGATGAAAAGCATGGTAACAGTAAATCGATTTCTTGTATTCGTGCCTGAAGAGATATCCAAAAACATCTATAACAAACATCTTGAATATTTATTTTTACGGATATTAGTCGAGAATCTTGAAAAACTGTATTCTAGATTGTTTCCTTCTTTAACAAATAATTGTTAGGTAAATCTGATAATGATCACTAAGCATTCAGTAAAAATCTATTTGAAAAGGCATATATAATTAAGAGCATAAATAGAGAAAAGCAATCTCTCTTTACTATATTAGTCAAGAATCTTGAAAAACTGTATTCTAGATTGTTTCCTTCTTTAACAAATAATTGTTAGGTAAATCTGATAATGATCACTAAGCATTCAGTAAAAATCTATTTGAAAAGGCATATATAATTAAGAGCATAAATAGAGAAAAGCAATCTCTCTTTACTTTCAAAATTGCAAAAGCTGAAAATGTCACGCATATGAACTTGAATGATATGATATAAACCAGTTGAAAATGAAGACCTTAGCATAACTCTATAACTTACAGGTAAAATACAATTTTACTCAATCAAGTAACATTTTCTATCGATTTACCTGATCTGCCTTAATTGTGCTAATACGCGAACCCAGCTCTCTAATCGGTATCATTGCAGCTTCTTCACACAATGCTTGTAGATCACTTCCAGAGTAGCCTGCACACATTGACCATGCAAAGTAAGTACCAGTCATCAAAAAACAATAAGATATAGATATCATAGGTAATTTGAGAACACAAGAAAGGATAACCATACCGTCAGTGTCCTTAACAAGTCTTTCCAACTCAGCAGCTGCCAAAATTGTCAGCAAATAAAAAAATGTCATTGAAACTCAAACATGAAGACAGAAAATAAAAAAGATTCAATAGAAACTATAAAATTTTAAGTTCATTTTTGAGACCTCTTTATTCTGTAAAACCATCCAGACTTTCAGTGCATTATACAAGGAACCCATGTGATCACTAATCAGCACCGTTAACCATGTAAGATCCTGAATGGATATAATTTACAATCTTTCTCAGCTACCAAAAAATCTAGGATATTCAACTACACCCATCTATTACTACTGATAAATGTAGGGTCACAGTACAACTCTAAATTCCCTCAGCTGATACAACCAGTTGTAATTAACAGAAACGGAACTTCAAAAAGAGGTGACCAATCTTATCACTTCTCCAGAATGACCTGTTATGCAGGTTTATAATAGAAACAGGACTTAAAGGCCAACCATAAATTGCAGCCACATATGAGAAAAGTCCGTGTAAATGTATCCGTTCAGCCTCCGTGACCAATCTCTGCTTAAAAGCATGCCTCAGCCATCAGGGATATTGACGACTGAAATGTCAATACAACTTTGCACTCTAGGATCGGCTGCTAGCTGCATGTGGATGTTATTCAATTCTCCAAACACGGGGACTTCCGTTTTGTCTAACTAAGTGACTTTCTTATTGGTCCATGTAGGTATCACTCCTAGTCTTTCACACATGGCGAGAGGCATCATGTTGCTTTAAGCGCCGGAGTCTACTAAGCAATTATGTACAAGATTCCCGAATATTCTGATTGATAGTAAGAACGGAGCGGGCTCGTCCTTTCCTTGGTAAAAGATCACCGGATGTTCTACTTGTTCGCTGACATCTTGATTCTTTCCTTCCTGTCTCCTTTGGACAGATTCTTGTTCTTGTGAAGTCTATGGGAGCTCATTGGTCAAAATCTCTTCTTCTTGGAATATATATGTGTCCTCAAGAACTTCTTCTAGCGTGATATCTTCTTGTTTTGAATTTCCTGACGATATTTCGACCATTCCCACAAAATTAGGAGGTTGTTGCTGTGGAGCATCAATCGACATTTCTTGCATGTCTTGAATAACATTTGTATTTGCCGGAACATTAGGTACATTTCTACTTGGCATGTTTTGTGAAGTGCTCCTTGGGGCAACAACTTCAATTAGACTGTTTAGGAGTGTTTCTTGAATCTCTAGAATTTTCATCAGCTCAAACAAGGGTAAGCTGACCTTTATCCTCTAAAATTCTTCTAGTACGTATGAACTTAATCTCTTCAATTCTTCTCTGGGGCGATCTTGTGTCTGTGCTTGTGACTGTCCAACTTGAGGGGTTGTTTGTCGCCTTTATCCAATTGGTGGTACAGTAGCTTGTCTCATCCCCATTTGCTTGGACATTTTGCTGAAGATATTCAGGAGAATCTCTTGGAAGAGAAGGCACATTGGTAGCATTTGGATTTGGTGGGGTCTGAAAATTATTCGGAGGAATGGATGTCATTAAAGGTTCATTTTGGCGAATATTCCTCTGATACACCTTGAGCAGATTTCCAGACATCTACTAAAATGCTTGGACCTCTCTAGTACCTTCCACCAATACCCTATTGTTTAATGGAGGAAAACTATAACCATTAATTATAGCTGATTGGTCTGATGGAACTTGAGTTTCTTGGTATCATGGCGTCTCCACTAGGCCATTTGTAGATGCAAGTGGGAATCTTTGATTAGGCTGATAGTGCGCATACTCTTTGACATTCTCAAAAACAAGGGCTTGGTCGTATCTTGGTGCGGGGACCAAGTCATATCCCATCACTAGAGGATCCTCTGTAATTCTTTTCTCATTCTTAAAAATATCTGCTGCTACTTGGAACTCATGACAATTTAATTCAGAATGTTGATCGGTATTGTGCAATCTGCACCATCCTGATAATGTTGCTTCAGCTAGGAATACCTTGTCTGCAGAACGATTGTCAGCGGCAGGTTGATTATCTAAAGGAGACAGCACGGTACCGTTGTTGGGTCCAGTATTCCATGTTTTCTTTTGGAATCCTCGATTGTTATTTCGGAATCCTTCATTATTCCCTTGATAATTTTGATTATCTCTCTAGTAATTTTGATTATCTCTTTGGTATCCAGAACAACTTTGACCTTGGTAATTCCCTTGAGTTGACTGATAATTCCTTTGCATACTTAATATTTGATTATTACGATTTCTCAAGTACGTGACTTCGGTGGACAATTTTCTGACTTGGTCAATCAATTCTTTCATTTCATCCTTCTCTTCTTGAGTTCGGACTGAGGTCGTTGCATTTTGAAGATATACTGCCTGTGGGGGTGGTGCTTGAGAAATGGGCCCTCCCGGGTGAAGAATTAATTGATTATTTGATGTAGGAACTGGATTCATCACAAGAGTATGCTGAGCCAACGCTCGATTGATATCTTGAATTTGATTTTGGGCAGTAGGACTTCCCAAATAATTGAGCAGCTTTGAAGTAGTACCTACTCCCAAATCATTGCTAATTGTAACTGCTGCAGCGTATGCTTCTTTTAAATTTGTTGGGACCGGATTCTTTGACTTTACAAACATAGCAGTAAGATGATCTAAGGCTGCATAATATACTCGTAGTGCTGCAGCATTATCCAAGTTATAAGGATCTTGCAACCTTGTGTAGGCCTTGTGGAATCTGTTGTTGAACATGCTGATCGGTTCGTGTTGTTGTCTCTTCACTTCCACAAATTGTCTATACAAATCTGTTGGGGAAATTGGTGCCTTGAATTTCTCTAAGATAGCATCCTTCAATTCTTGCTAATTGTGGATAGAGCCGGCCGGCAGGTGGATATACCAATACAAGGCTTCTTCATCAAAAGTATACGGGAACAATCTACAAGCGACATCCTCTTCTTGGACATCTCTATTCTGGAGGAGATCTTCAAAAAATTTAATATGTTCGTCCGCAGTGCGGCTCAAGTCACCGCTACGAAACTTGGAACAAATTTGTTTTGGGTTCTTTGGCATGTTATGGTAAACAATAAAGGACATAGGCGATGCATTTGCTGGACGCCACGCAATTGGAACATTTGCCTGATGTACTCCTGCTTGAATTTGCTGAGCAACTGGTGGCGGGGATGTCGGGGACGATACTACTTGAATTGGTGTGACTTAAACTGGTGTTGTGTGAACTTCTAGGACCGGGGTTTCTAGCACTGGGGTTCCTTGGGTATCTCTTGGAATTGAAACCTCTGGGGCAAGTGTTTGGAATAAACTTGAGATATGAAATAAGCTGAAAATATCTTCTTCACTTGTCGCAACTGCTCTTTTCCTTTGCTTGATTTTGGTAGAAGATTCTAATTCTACAAACTTTTTGGATGAGCTCAGAGTTGATCTTAGGACTCTCTGGAATTTGCCTGGTGAAGGGGAATTTGTGTGATCCAACGTGACTTTGCTTAATCTTGTCAAGGTGGTGCGGGAGTAGGTTCAGGAGCTGGTTCAACAATTTGCGGTGGTAGTAGACGTTGTTCTCTTCATATTTCAGCATCAATGTGATCAGCAATTTCTTCTTCTTCCTCAAGAATAAAGCACATTCGAAACCAATTAGGAGAGTTTCTTTTTACTTCCCACGCTAGAGTTTACAATTTTGTGATGATGTTTTCTTGCTCGTCGTTGAGACCCACGTCCGGCTGCACTACTAGCTCAGGATCTCTACCTGGTTCAGGAGTGATTGGTAGGCCCATTTTTCATCATTTCTCTGACTGAGTGGCTGATTTCAAGGAAAATCGTCGTATATCTCTATGAATCTGTTGTTGTAGAGCCAAGAATCTTTGTTCCTTCAAAAAAAAATCGATTTTTGCTTCAATTTTCCAACCTTTCTCTTCTTCTTCAGCAATAAAACAGCTTGCTTGTCTGGATTGAGTGTGGTTTGTCTTTGACTTCCAAGCAAGTGTAAGTAATTGATCGGTAATTTTCGTCTGGTGCAGTCCTAGTTCCGATTGCTTAAAAGGTATGTCAAAAGGAAACTCATGCGGCAACACCATACTGCTTCATGCCTACTATTTCAACTTGTGCACAACAATTAATTGTTATTTCTCGCCAATTTATGCTGCGTGTGGAAAAAGTTCTGGATAACTCTTGATATGATCTCAAGTTGACAATGATCGTGCCCTCCTTCTAGCACCAATTTATGTTGGTGTACGTTTTATCATATATCGAGCATTAGAATAAAATATCCAAGGATACTCTATCCTCTCCTGAACAAAATCACTACTTGTGCCAAGATTGCGAGAAAGACCACAAGGCGACTCCAAGGTCTATATGTGCGAACGGGCGACTTTATGTGGATAACTTCTTGGGTAGTGTGTGCTGAAATACAAGGGGGACTTATGCTTGACAACTAGTATCATTCACAAGCTGGACTTAGGCAAATTTATCAATAAGTGCTCTTTGTTTTTTTGGATTTTCTAATTTGTGATTTCAAAAAAAGATAAAAATGATGAGGGTTTAGGAATTCTAACTACTACTAAGAACTCAAGAGACGGTGTAAACTGGGTGAAACCAATAAACGATACTTTGTTTCGCCACACTTAGGACAACTATGCAAAGCGGGTGCAATCTTCTAGGGTTGTGCTTAAGATTTTCACACTTAAGAATAGTACCAACAATTGAACAATATTACTCAAAGTAGAAGTTAAGCATCCACATCAAAAGCTCAAGCTAACTTTACAAATTGAATGAAAATCATCCATCCAATAAAAGTATGAGCAAAATTTCACCAATCTAAACTATCAATCCTTCATTCATCTAACAACTTCAAAGCGAATTACTCAAAGCAAATCTATTCTAAGTGTTGAAGAAAATATGCAACCATGCAACCACTTGATAACAATAAGACTTCAAAACAATACTGATAATGAACTTTTTATTATCCAAGTAGCTCTACACAACAATTTCATAAATCTCTCCACACTGAAATGAAAGGAGAGAATGAGTTTATATAGAGTTTCTGAAAACAAATGAAAAGCCGAGATCAATCTAAGATCAACGGTCGAGATTAAGACAACCCAACTCTAATTAGGGTTTCCCAAAATAAAACTAATATCCAGTGCATGCAAGACAAATGGCACAAGGTGCTATCTTTTAGGATTGCACCCCCTTCTCCTGTTGAGAGGCAGAAAGTTCAATGAACTTGGACACAATTTGATCAACCTCTTCCATCGTGACATGTGGCAGCACACTGACTCTGAACTATAATACTTCCAAATCATCTGCACATACGGAAAAAGTGATTTCCCAATCTAATTCCTGTTTTGAAGCCAGATTCTACTTCAGGACTGGTCCAATAGTGAAGATCTCGTGTCTTAATCTTTAGATTTTCTAACTTCATATCCCTCTCTCGGATAGTTTCCTTTTCAAGTACCTCTCCAGCTACAAGGTAAACCTTGTCTTAAATTTCTTTTATCTTCTCTTCATCTCTGTCAGCATTTGCCTTTACTTTCTCCAAGACTTCACTACGTGCAACCAATGTCCAGTGCCAATTGTTGAAGTCATATGCAGCTCCTGCTTCAATTATATTTCCATCAGTTAGTTCTTGCTTTGAAACTCCTTTCAATTCTCTAAGGCATGGGATAATTTTGTCTTGAATATCCTGGAGATCAGCCCATGCGTTTGCAATGCTTACAATCCTGAAGGGTAAAGAGGAGGTTTGTCCATATGTTAGTGCTAACCTTTCCACAAATGTGGCCACCTCTTTACTTGTGTTTTCCATCCATGCCTTAGTCTCTCTGGTTGTCACTGCTTCTTCCTCAACACTTCTGACTGTTTCTTGTACATTCAAGAGTAGAGGAACTTCTGGATTGGCTTGGTTAAGTGGCTCAGTCAAGAGTTGAATGTATCCCCTCAGGCGTTCAACTTCTTTCTTATATCCCGTCTTCTTTTCTACTTCCTTGTCCACTCTTACCTTCATGGAAGCAATTGAATTATCCGAGTCTTCAGCTTCCTGCTTCTTGGTAGTTGGTCCCAAATTGATTGTAGTGACTGCGTATTCATGAGGACCAATATCTCCCTTTGCCTTGTCCACTTTTGGCACAGCAATTTGCATCGTCCTGCAGCCAATTTCATCTCTCTAGATAGTGGAAAACCTTCTGGATGGCTTCTTTGTGGCAACCTGTTCTAATCTGGCCAAGAAATCTGCCATATTATCCTCTTCTTGAACTTCTATTTCTTGTGTCTTTATTTTCAATCTTTCCTTCAACCAATCAAGAACAGTGGGCTGCTCAATGCCTTCCACTTCCTGTTTGCCCTTTTCACACGTGATACCCCGAAGGGCGGAAATCATTCCTTCTTGAAATCCACCTTCCTCAACATCCATTTCATTGTTTGATTCCAATACTTTTGTGCCAATAGGAGACGAAGGCTGCTCATCTTCTTGATGGATTGACTCTACGTTTTCTCCATGAATTGGGGAGGGAATTTCCAGTTCTGCCAATGACTTATCTATGGCAGTATGTTATTTATGTTTGTTGATGCGGCCGAACGAGATGGTTCTAGCCTTTGTTTCTTCTGAGCAGGTCCTTCATTCACAACTGCCTTCCCTTTCTTTTTAGCACTTTCGACTGGCCTGGCACTTTGAGATGCCTATGCATTTGAAGAACATTCTTCTGCTTCACCCATCAGGTCATAAGTCAAGGTTATATTTCTCTGTCTTAATCTATGACTCTGTCAATCAATCCACTACCTGGAATATTTCATAACTGGCTGCATCAAGGTGGTCAAGTCTACATGCTTTGGTTCTAACCATTTGATAGGAGAAAGAGGTGCATGCTCATCAAAGCTAGGCTAAGTATATTCTGCACTATCTTACAGCTGATCCGACACAAGGAAAGGTTCAGTCATTCTAATCAAGCTTATTGGCAGTCTAGACGATAAACTTTTCCTAATGTCAAATTCATCTGCAGCATTTGCCCAAAAATCCTCTATGTCTACTCTATGTCTAAATCTTTCTCCATTCACTAATCCATTATTGTTGTGAGGATCATAGTTAGCTCTGGACCAATAGAATGTAAAGGGATACCACTGCATTTCTAGCCTGGCACTTTCAGCTGCCTATGGTGTCGGACAAGACTCTTGCATATTTCCAATAAAGAATGGAAAGGATATAGCTGCCTTTTGTCTTATCCTTTTGAAGCTCTGGTATGTTTCCAGTTGTCTAAGAACTTCAAGTAGGACCATCCTGTTGGTTGGATAGATCAGAAGTCGGTAAGGACGACCGTCAAAACCTTGAATTCTTATATATGTAAATTTTGGAAACTAGATAAACCTTGCTAATTAGACTTTTAGCTTCAGGAGACAACCTCTGGTGAGTTCCTCCTTGTAATGTCCTTGTGAAGTACATCAGGAATGCATCATTCACTCGCTTGAAATGGCTCTTCTCCTTAAGTTGTAGCTGAGGATAACAATCATAAGACTTGAATTCATTGTCTCCATTGCCAACTACGCCTCTGCAGACTAGTCTGGAATATCTGAAATTTCTAGCCAATGAGTAGATAATGTAGAAGCTCATGTAGAATGACTTTATCTTCTCCAAATTTATCAACTGTTCATGAAGATTGTTGCTGATTATGCGGGACCAATTGAACATCTTGACTCCTTAAGTAATTTCATCTATAAAGTAGTACATCCATGTCTTGAATGGCACACCCCGAGGGCTGCCCATTACCCTATTTAGCAGTAGGATGATATCACCATATTCTTCTTTTAAGTATGGGCACAATAGATTCTTTGGCACTTTCCCTTGGGGTCTTTTCTTTTCCAACCATGACTTGTTAATATTTGCCGCACAGAGTTCGGACTGGTTATCATAAATCTTTTTGGTATCTTCTTTGGTCTTGTAGGAGGTTTTATTGTAGTTTGGAATTCCAAACGTCTCTTGAATGGCTAACTCTAAAAGATTAACTAAAACCCTTCCATCAGGTGTAATGATCTCTCTTGATTGTGCATTGTAGTGTATAGCACACTCAACTATCAACTCAGCACATTCCTTAGCCGGAGGATATCCAACTGCTTGGACGATGCCATTTCTCATCATCCGGCAAGAAATAGGTGTCGACAAGTATCCATCATGCCCATACATTCTCTTTTTTAATTCTTCTAAGTCCACATGTCCAAGGTCAATGTCTATGACATTCTTCCATTTAGATTTAATCTTTGATTCTGGCTGAACTCCTTTACTGGCAAACTTCATTGGTGTTTTTTCTGGAAGGTGCTCTTTTGGTGGTCATTAACCTATATAACACATGAAAAATCAAAATTATTTTCAAGATGAAAAATCAAAATTATTTTCAAGACAACTTGCTGATTTTAATTCTGATTTTCAGACCCTTTTACTTGAATATTTCACTTTCAGCTTGTCAAAAGCTAAATTTCTGCAAAAAAAGCAGACAAAGTGAAGAATTTTGTCTAGAAATTGATGAATTTTAAGAGAAATAAGACAGAATAATAGAAGAATTCAATCCAATTCAGATTTTGGATCATTGAAATTGCTCTGTGACTGAAATTCACCTTGAATTCTGAAAATTCTGTCTTAAAATCAGAAAAAGCAGTTTATTCTTGTGTTTCAACATTTGGAAACTTCAAAAATCAATTTTCACAAAAATCTGAGAGAGAAAACTTCTTCTCAATTGCTCTCCAAATTTCCAACCTGAATAATGAATTTTGAAAGTGACTTGTTGAAAATATATAGAGTTTAAGGATTTTAAACTTAGAAGCTTCTTTCTTTGTTTTTTTGTTTTTCTAATTTTTTATTATTTTTTTGTGTTTAAATGTTTTAAATCTTTCCAAAATGTAAAGTTTTATTTCTCTCTCAAAATTTCATCATTAGCTAAGGAACCTTCTAGAACTTCTTCCAAATTCCAAAATTCTTCAATTTTTTGAAAATATATTTAAGTGTTGAAATTATTTTCCTTTTGAAAATAATTTTAAGTGTTGGAAAATAATTAAAAATATTCATGTGTCAAGTTTTATTTTCCAACCCGTTCGTTGATTGACCCTTGATTTCATGTGCAATTTTTCTCTAATTGTTTTTTCCTCTAGCCATTTTCTATCTTTTGTCATGGCAAGTTGATTATCTTTGTGTCCAAGCCATGGGGCAAATTTTCATGTCTGGCTCAGGCATCTTCACATATTCCATTTACGCCTAGCCCAACTTGGAAGTTCTAATGTCTTATTCATCTTGGCCAATTTTGTTTTCAGTGAATTTCCAAAGTGTTTGGACAATTTATTTTGGCAAAATTTTATTTTCTTAGGCGAACTTTGAACTTCATAGGCTAAGGCATACTTGGCTTAGTCTTTGCCACCTTCCTTACTTTACTTGGGCGGACTATGAGCTCTCTTGGACAAACTTCCTCATGGTGGACTTGGAAGGAATTTGGACAATCTTCTTCTTGGTCTTTGCCATGCCTTGGCAAACCTTTCTTATCTTCTCCTTAGCCTAGGCGGGCTTCATGACGTCCTTGCCATGTTCATATTTCCATACCCCTTGGGCGGACTTCAAGTATACCTCGCCATCTTGCTTCTTTGATCATGTTCAAATCCATTGCTTTCTTCTTGTGATTGGCGGACTTTCGTGCTTGTAAGACCTAGAGCAGACTTCAACTTCCCCATGACATCTCCATCTTTCAAGGTTGGGCGAACTTCATAAGCTTTATGCCATGCTTTATTTTGGCTTTCATCTCATGGGCGGACTTGAGGAGTTTTATTCCAACTTTGTCATGCTTCAATACTTTCATCTTTTCCATGCTTTTCCCCTTAAGCTGGGTAGACTTTGTCTCCCATTTGCCATGCTTTTTATCATCAACCCTAGGCAAACTTTGTGTGCTCTTGTACACGTCGTTTTTCTATCCTTGTTAACTTTGTTTTGTCTTCATCATGACGAACTTGATAGACAGCTTGCTAGGGCGGAGTTTAACTTCTTTTGGAACATCTTCTTTTCCCTTCCTAAGTGAACTTCAAGTAGTCTTGGCCAAGGCGGACTTGGAGTATGTCAGGACATCTTCCATAGGGCAAAGTTTGAGCCTTCTTGGACAAGGCAGAGTTCAAGGTTTACCATGCTTTTATGCTTTCATACTTGTCCAAGGTGGACTTGGAGGACATGATGCCAACTTTCTTTTAGGAGGGCGGTCTTTGACAGTCTTATGCCAACCTTTCATGTACCTAGCGGACTTTGGAGTGCGTTAGCCAAGGATGGACTTGGAGGCTCCTTGGACATGTTCTAATCATGCTTGATTTCGCTTTTCTCTTTCTCCTAGAGGGCGGACTTGGAGGCTCCCTGGACAAGGCGGAGTTTGAGGATGCTTGGACAATCCAAGGGTAGACTTCATCTTCCTTGTGCCATGTTGCTTTATGTCTTAGGCGAAGTTTGAGGCTCCTTGGACTTGGGCAGACTTCATGAAGGTCTTGCCATTTTTGTTTGCTTGACCTTAACCAAAGGTAGGAGTTTGATTAACCTCTGCCATGGGTTACTTAACTGAAGGTAGGAGTTTGCTATGTTCTTGCCAAGTTGTTTGTGCATGGGCGGACTTGAAGAGAACTTGGACATCCAAGTTGATGTGCAATCTTCCAAACTTCTAGACAACCTTTGTCTGTCATTCCTTTCCTTGGTCGAATTTGTCTGGACAGCCATGTCTTCACATTTATTCAAACTGTCATGTCCATATCTGATCTATCATGTTTATACCTGGATTATCTAGAACAAAACCCTAATTAGGGTTTCCACCATGCTTTTTAAACTTAGAGACCAATTTTTTTGATTCTGAAAACATGGGCACTGACCAAATGACTTGAGGAACAAAACCCATGTTCTACTTTCAAAAGAGCTGAAAAAAGCAAAAAGCAAGCCAAAAAAGTTGCTTCCCGCATTGTGCCCAAAGTGCCAAAAACAAAACTTTCTATTTTTTTGAAAAAAGCAAAATAGCAAAAATTCCTAAAAATAGAAAGTTGTCAGAAATGACTCAAAGCAATTGTGATCCTCGTTCTTCAGACCTTCTAAGCACTTTGACACCGTTCAAACACTGATTTGACCATGAATTCTCTATTTGGGTCGGGATGACTTCTCAAAAACTCTAACTCAAAACTCTCAGAGAAAATGGATTTATGAAACTGCAGAGCTAGGACAAAACCCTAAAAAGCAAAAACAGGGGGTCCCCATCTACGATGGAGCGATCTGTGAAATAGGTCACAACAGGACTGAGCCCCCAATGGGTGGTGGTTTGGCAGAAACTGAAAAATCTTCATATTGTGACCTAGATCCATTTGCAACAACTAGAAAATATTTGCCTCCTTTTATAACAAATGCTAGACGAGTTTTTACATGCAAATTTCCAATATTTAGCAATTTCTTAACAAATAAGTGCCATGATTTTTACCTAAATCTCATCAGAGAGGTTTTCTTGTGATTGCTTGCTAGTGAGAATTCTAGGCAAGTACTCATGAGCCAAGCGAGTACCCATTGATTTTCTAAACTAACTCTATTGACATAAATAACATGCTAGTTATACCATTCATTTTTCTTCATTTTCGGAATAGACTTTGAAAGCCAACGAGGCATATTTTGAGCAATCAAGAAAAGCAGCAATGGTTTAGATGTGAATCTCTTAATCTGAGGACCTATAATGGCATAAATGACAAACTTTTGCAACAATAACAAAGAGGAAGCAATAATTCATACAATGCCACCAAGGACATCTACTTACAGCCTTATCCCGGTAAATAACATAAAATTGCCTATTCATCTCACTTGATATATGTGCTTTTTAAACCACAACACTTCACCACATGTTTTGGAAGACATTTTTATTGGTCACCAAAACAGAAAAATATTACACATAGATCATATAATCCAACATAAGAATGATTATGCCCTGATAACAGCAGCATGTGATTATATTAAATTTGCTGTCTTTTCGAGTTTCACAAAATGGGTTGCCACATCCACTGTCAATCATGGTACACAACATAAATATTGACTAGAAATATATAAGCCCCAGTTATTAGCTCAAACACCCTTTATCTAGTAAGTTTTGATGCATCATCATGTATTTAGTGGAAAATTTGATAATTTTAAAAAACAAAATAACTGGGATTAACAAGAAGCATCATGTTTCGTAAGATATTTAATGTTATGAGCAACAAATATGCTAACCAATTATTCAATCAGCATTGATCAGTCCAGTGCATAAGGCCAAACATCATATTTGTTGTTCATCAATTGCTTGATTTTCTCTTTTGCAGTGTATGGTATGTAAATCACCACAGCATACCTGGCAGAGAAAATGCCTGGCCCTTAAGCTGGTGCTTCAGTATAACTCGCCTAACATCTGCATCTGGCAAGGGAACATATATTCTCTTCACCTGATTAGAAAAATCAACACCATGTTAGGAAAAACATATTGAAACAAAAATTGCATGTACTACCAACATGTGTAAAATAATCTTAATTTTGCAACTTGCATAAAGAATCTTTCAGGAGCAACAGCATTTTAATTCTCAACATAAGATTTGGGGGCATATGAAGAGCTTTGCAAACAGCATCTTAATTAAGTTCAACCAAAAAAAAACAGAAAGAAAGAAACAAAATATAAGCATCGAAACAGACTGCTCAAATTTCTTCCACCCTTTCTGATTTATCAAAATCATAACTGTCTGATTGTTCCTTAGCGTCCCTCCTTGGATTGGTGATGTGTTATTGGGTTCTAGTTGCGTCTTTTTTTGCCAAGTCGGTGACCTGGATTAGACATCTTGTTTTAAGACAGATTTATAGGATTTTACAGAAGTGAATCGGGTGTTTTCTAGATGAGTTTGTTTGCTCAACAGCTATGTTCTTCCATAATAGCTGCCATCCTTCAAAACAGACATCTAGGTGCCTTCATCAAGGGTGATTTGCACTTGAATTGCAAAACTTTTGGTTCCCATATGTGCCCATGCCATTTCTCCAAGACATTAAACTTGCTTTTATTTTCTATGCCTGGTTCCATTCTATGTTTCATCCCACATAACATTTGTGAATTTTCAATTTTCAGATTTAGATTCCGATCTGAATTCTTCAGTTTTCTAGGGGTAATGGATTTAGCACAGTAACAGAAAGCATTTATTCAATAACTCCATAGATATTTTAACATATACATAGGTATCGTGATGACACTATTTTTTAGGATAAGTCTATAACCTCTTTTTGCTCCACCAGCACCTCACTAGAATCTTCGCTTTTTTCTATCCAACATACAAGAAGTTACAATTCAACAACCCTATAACCCGTTGGTGTTGGAAATAAGCCACACCTGGACCGACGATGGACTGGTCCAAGAGGGACCAGTAGCTCAGTGGTAGAGCACTCCAGCAGCGTATGGAAGGTCCTAGGTTCGAGTCCTAGCTGGTCCATGTCTCAACATGGTATCCGAGCCAGGTCCAGGCTAGGAGCCCCAAGCACACGAGAGGTGTGGCTTAAGGGGGGGTGTTGGTGTTGGAAATAAGCCACACCCGAACCAACGATGGACTGGTCCAAGAGGGGCCAGTAGCTCAGTGGTAGAGCACTCCAGCAGCGTATGGAAGGTCCTAGGTTCGAGTCCTAGCTGGTCCATGTCTCAACATGGTATCAGAGCCAGGTCCAGGCTAGGAGCCCCAAGCACACGAGAGGTGTGGCTTAAGGGGGGGTGTTGGTGTTGGAAATAAGCCACACCCGGACCGACGATGGACTGGTCCAAGAGGGGCCAGTAGCTCAGTGGTAGAGCACTCCAGCAGCGTATGGAAGGTCCTAGGTTCGAGTCCTAGCTGGTCCATGTCTCAACATGGTATCAGAGCCAGGTCCAGGCTAGGAGCCCCAAGCACACGAGAGGTGTGGCTTAAGGGGGGGTGTTGGTGTTGGAAATAAGCCACACCCGGACCGACGATGGACTGGTCCAAGAGGGGCCAGTAGCTCAGTGGTAGAGCACTCCAGCAGCGTATGGAAGGTCCTAGGTTCGAGTCCTAGCTGGTCCATGTCTCAACATAACCAAATAACATAGTTAACTTAGAATAGGTCCTTGCTTCAAGAACTATCTAAACCTTTTGTGCTCCTTGATAAAAATTTGGACTCCTGCCCTTTTTTGCAAGTAAGAGATTGGCAAAAAAAGGTGTTTTTTGATTAAAGATATCTATGGATCATGAATTACAGCAATAACATTCTTGGTGTTAGCTAAGTTAGCTAAACAGAGCTCAAATGCTTATTGCAACAGATAAATAGGTGATCCAAAAACTTTGAGATGATTTCTGAGGGTTGGTTGTTCAACATTCAAATTACAACTTTAAGAGTCAAGCCCCTATTGGAGGGACAGGACATGGAGCAATCAAAAAATAATAATTATCTAATTTTATGACTAAAGACTTGTATAGTAAACTGAGTCACACCTCACCCATACCCTCCAAAGTTAACAAACAGGGAGGGATTCATGTACTCTAAGTTAGATGACAAAGAAAGTCTCATTCCATATGAGAACCAAGGCCTTCTTTTAAACTAAAGGTATTGAGATGGTTAGTTCTACATCAAGTTTTAGAAGTTAAGACAAGTTTGTCCAAGGTTGGTATTTTATATTCTTTATGTATGGCATATTGAAAAGATAAAATGCTTACACATGCCTTTCCAAGATGTCCTACAGAAAAAAGGTTCTCAATTTATTGCAAAAAAACCTAGATTTGGCCATGTCCTGAAGTTAATTTTTTTATCTTGCAGATGCCATTTTTTGGACTACCCTTGGATGATCATTGGCATCTTCAAAATAATATGGCATGCAACTTGGCTGTATAATATGAACTTTCTATGGAGAAAGAGGTATAAGGAAGCAATCCAAGAGGACACTTATCCTATCAGCCTAAAAATTGCATACTTTAAGGTAGGATATGCCTATGCAACTTAAAGCTCAAGATAAATGGATCTGTCAGGATATCGATCCTCTTGAACTTGGTTCTAAGGTCCAGGTGCCTTCTTTCCTGGCAATGCAGGGAGAAATTGAAAAATAAATTGAATAAATGATTCAATAATCGGATGATTACATTGAACGATACACACGTATATATAGAGGTTACAAGACGATGTTCTATAATTAGAACATAACGTTAAAGTAAAAGATTAAAGAGTTAAAGGCTAAATTAAGCTTAAAAGCTAATTAACTAAAAAGAAAAAGCTAAATGCTAAATAAAGCTTAAAAGCTAAATATTAAATAAAGCTTAAAAGCTAATTAACTAAAAAGAAAAAGCTAAATGACCATTAAACAAGGAACTAAATATAGGTGACTAGAATATAATTAAATATTCTAATACCCTCCCTTAATGGTCATTCTATCTACTAACTACCCTACAGAAGACACTGCAGGTCTTTTGATCACAAATGAAAGAACACTTTGTTGCAGTGGAGACCCTCCCTGGATCTGAAAAGTGTTAATGACCAAGAATACCAGAATCCATCCAACCTAACGTTGGGTAACCAAACTGAAAACTGAAACCATGATTTTGAGGAAAATCGGCAAACCCTTTTGCAGAAGAGTATCAACTCCAAAACTGACTGCAAGATACCATGGTTACAGATGTTCGCCCTGGCATGTGTGACCCAAACTAACTGCAACAAAGCACGATTTTGAGGAAAAAACCGTCAAACCCTGAAACAGGAACCCTCGAAAAGAGAATTTACGATTTTGAGGAGAAAATCGAAAAACCAAGAAATTTGAGGTTACAAATTATCGTTTTTGTGGAAAAAAACGGTAAAACCCAGATAATTAAAATCTTACGCGAATATCGCGGATTACAGATGAGATAATTTTTAAGGGAAAATTATAAACCCAACGAACAATTTTTGAGGAAAAAATCGTGAAAACCCTCCCATGATTTTTTGTGGAAAAAATAAAAAAACCGACAGACAATTTTTCAAGAAAAAATCGTGAAAACCCTAGGACCTGTAAGACGAGGTCTGGCCTAAATCAATCTGATAAAGGTAACGATATTCAGATATCGTGAACATGCACTGTTTCCAGGTGTTGTGGCAACTGTTGAACTTTTGACTGTGTTCCAACATGATGTTGGTCAAAGATGCCATCACGAAAATGGAGGTTGAACGAGGTCAACCAAGTGAAAGCATGAGACAGAAGAATCTGATTCAAAAATTAGAATAGAAGCAGCTGCACAAAAAATCTGAAACCCTGGAGGAGAATTCTGGCACGAATTCCAAAGCACGAATTTCGAGGTGTGAGATTTTGCCAAGATCTAGAGGCAATGGAAAGCACAAATAAGAGAACAAAATAGATGATAGAAATAAACTGTATTCTCTATCAAGATGAAAATACTGATCAACTGGATCATCAAGCGTTACATACAAGGAATATGAGCCTCCTTATATAGGCAAGGCTATATGGATATGTGAGCACACAAACATGACATGTGGCTCAATAAGAAACAAGGGTAGGTAGGAAATAGGTGTGGGTAGATAGGAGAAACAATATAATATTCCACATGAGGTGGATCACCCACTGAATGTGGAATGTAACAACAAGATAAGTCCACAAAAGGTTGAAATTCTCCTACACACACTATCCCAATGTGGCACAAATACCCAAGTGTCTCATACCCAAACTACTATGAAATGCATGTACCTAAGTAAACTTAAGTAAGGTGTAATAATATCCATGATGAATAATTATTTACACCAACACCCCCCCTTAAGTGCAACTTAGGGGAATGCACTAAAGTCTACAATGCAACTAAGAAATGCAAGATGGGTCCCGGCTACTAGGCCATGTAAGGTACTGTTGACGTGTATTTTGTACACTGCCTAACACAGAATAAAATACCCAAGGGTACCTTATCCTCTCTTGAATAAAGCCTCCGAATGCTAAAGATGTCGCGAAAAGGATCAATCGAGATGACTTCAAGGTTCCTGTATGTAGGGTCTCTACGTGTGGATAAGCTCCAGTGGTATGATGTGATTTGCTGGAATCACAAGGGGACTTACATTCTATGATTTAACTTCCGATCTGCTTTGCTGGAACACAGGCTCTTACTGGCTTAGATTTGAAAAAATGGAAAAAGGATGAGGGTGAAGAGAAGATCTAATCCTAATACTAAGAATGTAGGAGCAATGATTTGATTTTTGATGAAACTCTAACTAGGTCTTGTTTTGACATCAATGGACCATCTCCACAAGGCTAGTGCGATCTTCGAAGGGAAGCTTTATGATGTTCAAATCATCACTGCAAGCATAGACACCATCAGGTTGATGCATATCAATGAAGAAGCGACAAATTGAAATTGAGCTTAAGCTGAATGATTCTAGTTGACTACACAAGGCAAGTCTGCAATCAACAAACTGCTAGTAGTATGGATAAACGAATTCCACCATTAATCAATCGCATTTCCTCCATTCATCTAATCATCTACCATCTAGGATTGAAGACTCAACAAGAAACCACGCAAATTGCAAGAAACGACACACTTCACCATTACTTCAATGAAAATGGAGTTTGTTTACAATCAATGGCAACAATTTCTTGCCTTGTCCTCCTATTCTACTCTAATTACTATTCTATCAATTTCTAACTACTCTCTATCTACTAACTGCTTTCTATTATTTACAACTCTCTCTCATTTATTGCTAATTAGCCTTTACAAATGAAATGCCAGGGCTTATATAGTGCCCACAATACAATTCGATGGCTTAGATCAATTTGAGATCAATGGCCAAGATTTTACAATGAAAACCCTAATTAGGGTTTGTTACAACCATTACATAACATTTAATGCTTGACCAATGATATAATTGTATTGCTTGGACACATGTCCTCTCTGGAAAAATCGACCAATGGATAGCCGGGGTAGGTACATCGGAGTTTGTGCCACCTTCCATGAGTTAGGTACATTGAATCTGGACATGCTGAGGTGGACCACACTGACTGGAGGAGTGATGACTGGGATGCCACCTCATTTGACACTTGTAGCTTGGTAGATATTCAACTTGATGTTGTTGAGAAGCTTGCTTTAATTAATTCATCTGGAACTATTTACTTCTTCAACGAGCCCTTGTTCTAACTCCTTGTGTCCTTGATGTGCAGGATGATGATGTACCTCGCCTTGGAACGCTGGATTGAAAGAGGTCACCCCTGTCCTGGCTTGATCGTCCCGGCGAAGATCGTCCTTGATCCGGCTTGATTTTCCTTGATGAGATCTCCATTTGATGCCTACACAACATTTCAAAATTAGTAACATGATTTTGCAATGAATAACTAAATTAGAGATTAAATTTAGGAAACTTCATAATAAGTCCTTGAGTTATCATTTCCTAAACGACGATTGAGCTTTTAGAATTCAAAATTTCAAAATTTAAGGCTATGACGATCAAAATTCGAAATTAAAACAAGGGATCTTGTCATACCTTACTTGAGAGCTAACTCTAGAATGCAAAACAAGGAAATTGCCTAGGCAAAATTGACATTAGATGGTCTTCAACGTGATCTCTTCCTCAAGTTAGCAACTTCGCCACCTTTGATATGCCCTTGACGTCCTTGGCAAATTCGCCCAAGTGAAACTTCAAGTTCGCCTCTCCTTTGGATAGTAGTTTCGCACCACCTTTGATTGAATTCGCACCTTAAAACACAACTCGCACTCTTCCTTTTGTCTTCCTCAAATCGCACTTGAAGGATAAAATGGTAATGTGAAAATAACAATCTTCACCACCCTTTATAAGCGCTCATATCACCAATTCACTTAGGCCGACTTTGTAAAAATAAGGCAATTAAAACGATTTTTTAAATAGAAATAAAAGGCCGACCTCCATAAACCAAGCGCTTCATTTAATTTTTTGAAGCGTCTTAATGAAGAACGAAGTATCAAAGGTCGCCAATATTGAAAGAATTACATCAAGTGTCCAAGTTCGCTCCTGTCCCTCAGAGAGGGACCAGAGCGAAATCTTCATGAGGCTCTAAATTTTGAAGGATTACCAAGTATTAAGCGGCCAAGAAGGATCAGCGGACTGTGTTTTACCCAATGAAGGTAATGACAAGTTGAAGAAGGCAAGGACGAGCTCAAAACCTTGAAATTCGCTCCTGTCCCTCTCCAAGGGACCAGAGCGATATCTATTATATTTGCCAAATCTTTCCAAAATCACGTTAGGTCAAGGTTTTGCAAGGTCGCACAGGGTCTAAGGTGTTGTCAGAAGATGATGTGCAAAGGTTTTAAACGTCAAAATGATCACCAATTTGAATAAGGAAGCTATATCGCTCCTGTCCTTTGGACAAGGACCAAAGCGATTTTCATTAAAACACTCATGCTCCTTCAAAATCAAGACAATGCAAAGATAGGCAAGATCGAGGACGTCATTTGGAAGGTAATGAATGAAGAACAAAGGTTAAAAGTTTGCAAATTTGAGCCAAAACACTAGATCGCTCCTGTCCCTCTCCAAGGGACTAGGGCGATATTTGTTAAGTCACTTATTATCCTTTGAAGATCACGTCAAAGTAAAGTTGCACAAGGTTTAAAACATCATTTGGAAGGCGATACAAGGGAGGTGAACGTTAAGATGTTACCAATTTAAGCTTGAAATGGAGAAAACACATGGATCGCTCCTGTCCCTCTCCAAGGGACCAGGGCGATGATCCTCCAAACATCAAAACGCCTTGTAGAAGTCAAGTGAAACAAGCATAGAATGAAGAAATAATGTTATTATTCGCCTTATGATGAAAATTGGAGATTAAAGATGCAAGATCTAAGTGAAAACATCTAGATCGCTCCTGTCCCTCTCCAAGGGACCAGGGCAATAATGGTCATAAAGGGCACTCGTTCACACAAGCAAATCAATCAAGCTCGAAGAACCCAACGAAAATGGCAAATTCAACGTGGAGATGAAGACTTTGAACGTCAAAAATGCAAGGATCAAGACAAAGTTAATGGATCGCTCCTGTCCCTCAGTCAGGGACCAGGGCGATGAGGTATGTATTGTTCATCTTCAAAATTTGGCGCTTAAACAAATATTTTTGAATCTATTTTAAATGCTAAAATTCGATAAATTAAAAGATTCAATTAATTGGCATTTAAATATTGCGTTTGATATTTATTAATTATTTTTGCCTTTGTAAAAATCGAATTTGACAATTTAAATAATAAAGGCATTTAATAATTAATTATTAATCAATTAAAAAATTAAATGAAGCGCTTGGTTTATGGAGGTCAGCCTTTTATTTCTATTTAAAAAATCATTTTAATTGCCTTATTTTTACAAAGTCGGCCTAAGTGAATTGGTGATATGAGCGCTTATAAAGGGTGGTGAAGATTGTTATTTTCACATTACCATTTTATCCTTCAAGTGCGATTTGAGGAAGACAAAAGGAAGAGTGCGAGTTGTGTTTTAAGGTGCGAATTCAATCAAAGGTGGTGCGAAACTACTATCCAAAGGAGAGGCGAACTTGAAGTTTCACTTGGGCGAATTTGCCAAGGACGTCAAGGGCATATCAAAGGTGGCGAAGTTGCTAACTTGAGGAAGAGATCACGTTGAAGACCATCTAACGTCAATTTTGCCTAGGCAATTTCCTTGTTTTGCATTCTAGAGTTAGCTCTCAAGTAAGGTATGACAAGATCCCTTGTTTTAATTTCGAATTTTGATCGTCATAGCCTTAAATTTTGAAATTTTGAATTCTAAAAGCTCAATCGTCGTTTAGGAAATGATAACTCAAGGACTTATTATGAAGTTTCCTAAATTTAATCTCTAATTTAGTTATTCATTGCAAAATCATGTTACTAATTTTGAAATGTTGTGTAGGCATCAAATGGAGATCTCATCAAGGAAAATCAAGCCGGATCAAGGACGATCTTCGCCGGGACGATCAAGCCAGGACAGGGGTGACCTCTTTCAATCCAGCGTTCCAAGGCGAGGTACATCATCATCCTGCACATCAAGGACACAAGGAGTTAGAACAAGGGCTCGTTGAAGAAGTAAATAGTTCCAGATGAATTAATTAAAGCAAGCTTCTCAACAACATCAAGTTGAATATCTACCAAGCTACAAGTGTCAGATGAGGTGGCATCTCAGTCATCACTCCTCCAGTCAGTGTGGTCCACCTCAGCATGTCCAGATTCAATGTACCTAACTCATGGAAGGTGGCACAAACTCCGATGTACCTACCCCGGCTATCCATTGGTCGATTTTTCCAGAGAGGACATGTGTCCAAGCAATACAATTATATCATTGGTCAAGCATTAAATGTTATGTAATGGTTGTAACAAACCCTAATTAGGGTTTTCATTGTAAAATCTTGGCCATTGATCTCAAATTGATCTAAGCCATCGAATTGTATTGTGGGCACTATATAAGCCCTGGCATTTCATTTGTAAAGGCTAATTAGCAATAAATGAGAGAGAGTTGTAAATAATAGAAAGCAGTTAGTAGATAGAGAGTAGTTAGAAATTGATAGAATAGTAATTAGAGTAGAATAGGAGGACAAGGCAAGAAATTGTTGCCATTGATTGTAAACAAACTCCATTTTCATTGAAGTAATGGTGAAGTGTGTCGTTTCTTGCAATTTGCATGGTTTCTTGTTGAGTCTTCAATCCTAGATGGTAGATGATTAGATGAATGGAGGAAATGCGATTGATTAATGGTGGAATTCGTATATCCATACTACTAGCAGTTTGTTGATTGCAGACTTGCCTTGTGTAGTCAACTGGAATCATTCAGCTTAAGCTCAATTTCAATTTGTCGCTTCTTCATTGATATGCATCAACCTGATGGTGTCTATGCCTGCAGTGATGATTTGAACATCATAAAGCTTCCCTTCGAAGATCGCACTAGCCTTGTGGAGATGGTCCATTGATGTCAAAACAAGACCTAGTTAGAGTTTCATCAAAAATCAAATCATTGCTCCTACATTCTTAGTATTAGGATTAGATCTTCTCTTCACCCTCATCCTTTTTCCATTTTTTCAAATCTAAGCCAGTAAGAGCCTGTGTTCCAGCAAAGCAGATCGGAAGTTAAATCATAGAATGTAAGTCCCCTTGTGATTCCAGCAAATCACATCATACCACTGGAGCTTATCCACACGTAGAGACCCTACATACAGGAACCTTGAAGTCATCCCGATTGATCCTTTTCGCGACATCTTCAGCATTCGGAGGCTTTATTCAAGAGAGGATAAGGTACCCTTGGGTATTTTATTCTGTGTTAGGCAGTGTACAAAATACACGTCAACAGAATTGGCGCTAGAAGGAGGTCTGAGCATTTGAAAGACCGATCTTGTCAAGTCACATCGCATTTGAAGAAATTTTCAAGAGCCTTTTACCCTCCTCCACGCTCGACAGAATTGAATTAGGAGTGCCTGACAGCGAACACGAACTCTTGAACCCAAGGAAGATCAGTGGAAAGCTTTTTCTCAAACACTCGACGGAAGGTGATCGTTGGGTCGTCAGTTGGACTTACGCAAGAAGGAATCAAGCTGGAACCAGTTGAACGTTCAAGTTGAATCCAAGATATTCAAGATCTCTCTTATTCCAGAAAATCCAAAAAAAAGTGAAAAACCAGAAAATCGAAAAAAAGTGAAAAATAGAAAATCAAAAAAAAAGTGAAAAATAGAAAATCAAAAAAATCAAAAAATTAAAAAATCAAAAAAGAAAAGATTTCTCATGGAGCAACAACAGTTTCACGAGGAGCAACATGTTGATTTTCCTGAACTTTGGTGGAGATTAGATACACAGCTTTATCCACACAGATTGTCCGAGTTTGCAAGACCAGGGCAGTGTCGAGTTCACGAGACAGAGGAACATGATGAGATGCATTGCTTGAAGTACTTATCAAGGATGGAATCGGCAGCACAGGGAAAAATCTTCTTTTGGGATGTCCCCAAGCCAGAAATAGAAGAAGGCAACTTCAGTGTCCCAGAGAGCAAAGATCCTCTTCTAAGCTTCATGTGGATGATCGAGAGTCAACTCATTTTGGATGGTGAAATGCGTTTAGAGAACATATTGCTACCATTGTGGTGTAGAATTCACAACTCACCTCACTCTGAATTTACTTGCTCAGTATGTGAAATGGCTATCAATCAAGTCAGAAACCAGTTTGGAATGCCAACTTTGTCCGAGGAAGGGTGTATTATGAACAGATCTTGGGGTGCACGTCTCGCAGCCGAATTTAGGAGAACCTATGAACAAGACATTGCTCCAGCATCTGAATGTGAGAAGGATCAATTGTACGTTGACGATACAAATGCACCTGAGGAACAATGTATTACAGTGGATAGCTCGCCATGCCTTGCACCTGAAAAAGAATACCATGAAACAAAAGTTGAAGAATCAATTGAGAATACTCAAACAGTGATAAAGGAAGATCCAGGAGTTGAACAAGCAATTAAAGAAGACGACTCATTCCTTGAAGAATTCTCACTTATGCTACAAAAGGAAATCCTTGAGGTTGAATTGCAGGAGTTTTCAAATGGCCTCATTGAAGAAGACAATCAAGTTGAGATGTTAAACAAAGAGATACAAATCATCATAAGTGAGCCCAGGTATGAAGAACAATTTGAAGGGGCGCTTGAAGATTTCATCACCATTATGATATTTAAGGAAGCATTGAAGGATTTTGTAGAGGAAACACAAATGGAATTACTGCCAAATTTTTTTCTAGATAAGCAAGTTACTGGGAGTGATGTGATCCACCATCAGCTCCGACCTCCCGAGACTATACTTGAAGAAGAAAGGCCACCTGAGATTATCTTTGATCCACTAGAAGAGATGTTTGAAGCTCAATCCATCAAGGAGACTCTCATTTTTGAGGATATGCTAACGAAATTTCATGAAGATGCTTGGTTTATGCAAGATGTTTCAGTGAAAATAGAAAATGTTAAGCTATTCGAAGGGGCGCTAAGCTTGTTTCAAGAACTTCCTAATCAAGATCAACATGTTGTGGATACTCGTGGAATGATTCATCACCAATGGCGACCTCCTGAAGTAGTTGGTGACCTCGCTTGCAACAATACAGTGTCGTCTGAGCCTGAAACATGCCAGGTTGTTTCTTTCCTTAATCCTAGCCTTGAAAGTTATTATGATTTCGATTATGGGGATTTTGGGAAAACAACTTGCATCTGGATTGACCATGGTCCTAACGAATTACCCCAGTTGATCATTTTGAGTGAAAATTTGCTTGAGTATGAGAGATGCATGGTGAGAGTTTGCCTTTCTGTGTTTAAGGATGAATTTGCTCGATTGAGAACCATCACGTTTGCCATGCTCCTGTTGCACAACCTGAGAAATCATGTAAAGTTATGTATATATTTTGCTTCTTTGAGTCGTGTCGAGTCTAGGACTCTTGTATATAGGTTTAGAGTAGGTTTTCTTTTCGTGTTTTTAGATTAGAGGTCTTTTGAGCCTTGTTCTTAATTTGCCTTGAGTCACTTGACTCATGATCTAGTGTGGCTCAGGTAGTTTAGTTGTTTGCTTTTGGTGTGCGTTTTAGTTTAGTTTGCTTTGAGTCGGTTTGTCGGTTGGTTTGCTTTAGTTTAGGTGTCTTGAGTGGGAGCCTCCATCTTGTGAGAAAGGTGTTTGTGTTGTTGCTCACACACTGGCAACATCCTGGATCTTATGTTAGACTCATTTCTTAGATATCTATTCATGAAGTGCTCGGAATCCGAGGTTGTTCCTCTTCAGCTTTATCATCTGATCAGGACCTGTATTTGACTTGGAAGGAAATCATTTTCTGTGTCTTGATGCCGACATCTGTTGATTACTATATCTTCACACATTAATAGACTCCGAGTCATTATGGTTTTCAGGCAAAGCTGTGATTGGTGAAAAATCTAAAGTTTGGCTTCAGCGCCACCGCAATCCTCAAACCCTAGTAAGCTTTACTGCTTACGAGCCAAAGGAATTGACGGAGTGAAAAAGCAATATCAAAAAAAAAAAAAAGAGAGTTCGATATCAGAGAGTTTGTTGTATTAGAGAGATTAGAGTTAGAAGCAATTTTACTTTTGTAGCAAGATTGAGTTTGAGGAGAGGAATTCATGAAGTGCTCGGAATCCGAGGTTGTTCCTCTTCAGCTTTATCATCTGATCAGGACCTGTATTTGACTTGGAAGGAAATCATTTTCTGTGTCTTGATGCCGACATCTGTTGATTACTATATCTTCACACATTAATAGACTCCGAGTCATTATGGTTTTCAGGCAAAGCTGTGATTGGTGAAAAATCTAAAGTTTGGCTTCAGCGCCACCGCAATCCTCAAACCCTAGTAAGCTTTACTGCTTACGAGCCAAAGGAATTGACGGAGTGAAAAAGCAATATCAAAAAAAAAAAAAAGAGAGTTAGATATCAGAGAGTTTGTTGTATTAGAGAGATTAGAGTTAGAAGCAATTTTACTTTTGTAGCAAGATTGAGTTTGAGGAGAGGAATTCAAGCAATTGTTGTACATGATGACTTTGAAATCAATGAAATATTGAAGTTATGGTGTTTTGTTGCAACTTTCTTGGTTATCTTCATGGTTGTTAAATTTACTTGAATCATGCTCAATCAAAGTAGTGTGTTAATTTGAAGGACATAGTGTGAAACTTGATCTTTGGTAGGATTTGTAATCCAAACCACTAGCTTCTTGTTGATTGTAGGAACGCCTTGCGTGGTCGACTGGAGAATACCTTGAATCACTTAACCTTCAATCATTATTGTATCTTGGATATGTACCTTCGTGGTAGTGTCTTTGATCTTTGATGCATTGAAAATCATTTTGTTACCTTAGAAGATCGCATCAATTTCAATTGAGTTGTTATCTTATGGCAAAATTGAAGTTGGTTGAATCTTGCCAAGTCTTGTTCACACGAAGTCATTCTTAGGGTTAGACTAGATTAGACTCCTTGCAAAACTCTGTTCCTTTTGTTATTTTTTGAAAGCTTCTTAGTTTAGTAAGATTTCGGAATTTCGGAGTGTAAGATCCCCTCGAGGACACAGCAAATCACATCATACCAACTGGTGCTTATCCACACGTAGAGACCCTACTAACCAGAACATTGGAGTCATCCTAACTGATCCTTCATGCGAATCTTCAGCAGTTAGAGGCTTTATTCAAGAGAGGATAAGATGCCCTTGGGTATTTTATTCTGTGTTAGGCAGTGTACAAAATACACGTCAACAGGTACCCATGTACAAATGCAAATGCAATCTCCCATAAAGCGGGGAAAGAGAGAAAAACCCAATGGGAAAAAACCTACGTTACCCCAAGTTTCCGGGACGGGGGGACGAATTTCCGGGACGGCAAATTTTTTTGCCAAATTTGGGGACGGGGGGGGACAGCAAAGGGGACGGCTATATAAAATATAGGGAAAATTTAAAATATATAGGAAAATTCTAAATGTTCATATGAAAACATGGATAAAGCATGCATCTATACATTATATTCATATGAAAATATGGATATAGCATGTGTATGATACTATGAAAACATTTTAGAATGCAAACATCGAACATACAAAAGTCTCAATAGACTCAATACTCAATATGCACTCATAATTCAAAATTTCAATTCATTCACATTGTCAATATGCATATCATAATAGATATTAAAGAAATAACATACATAATGGAGCCTAATCAGACCCGAAGGTTAAATTTTCACTACTTCCAGCGCAATTTCCCCCTATATTTTTCGACGGGGGTTTGGGGGCAGCGCCCCCAAGTTGGGGTCAAGGGGCAACACCCCTTGCGCCAAAAATACTTTTATTATTTTATATAGGCGTCGAGTGTTATTTTTCTATTGGCAAAAAACCCTTCATGAGATATTTCACTCCCTCAATTACGCAAAAAACATCATTAAAAAAAATTGAAAATACGACTTTTTTTATTTTAATATTTTTCCCTAGCCCTAGATGTGGGGGACGTCTAGCCGTCCCCGGGACGTACGGACGTCCCCCATAGCTAGGGAAGCCGTCCCCCCATTTCGGGGACGTCCCCTCAAAATTCTGACAATTTGGAGACGAGGCGGGGACGTCCCCTAGCCATCCCCAAGTCCCCGAAATGTCCCCGGGATTGAGAAGGGGGTTTTTAGGTAGGGGACGCGTCCCCAGGTTTCATAGGAAAAAACCCTACCCCAAAAGAGAGATGATGAAAGCACACAATGCTCTCAATGATAAATGAGAAGAACAAAAAATATGTCCCCCCATAAGAGAGAAGAAGAGACCATGAAGGCCCCCCTCAATGTCAAATCTCCTACAAAGATGGTCCAATGATGATGACCAAAATACCTCCCCATAAGGAAGAAAGAGAGTCTATGCTGCACCAAAAATGTCAGTGTGACAAAACCAGGTACCATGTCGATGATGATGAATCACTCGCTGCAACAAAATGAAGATCAGGCATGGAGACAACCTGTTGTGAGCATCATCTGGATACTCAGAAATACCAGTACAATCAAAGTCTCACGGGAGCCATGCACAAATGTGTACAATCTAAGTCTTAACTGGAGCCATGCACCAAGTCTCACAAGATATTCTTAATCTATGTATACAAGAGGATTACATCAAATATGTCAACAATGACAAGATACAAAGAGGTGTGGCACTTTATGATAGTGCGAGTACAACATTGCTCATGCAAGAGCATACAACATGATAGTGCAAATCTGGAAACATGAAGATGATGCCACCAAGAAGCCCTATAGAATACTGCAGCAAAGACGCCTCCGATTGGGATGTGGCCAAGAGATATAAAGGAGCAAATCAACCCCCCCCCCCCTTGACTGTCGGTTGGAAGCACTGCAAGACAGGTGTGAAGTGACAAGAAAAAAAGTGTTCCCAATTTGACTTATTAAATGATATTTGTGTTTTTAAAAGATTTTAAAAATCTAAATAAAAACAATTTATTAAAGCCCATGCAAAAAAAACTTTATTAAAAAATAAAGAAAAAATTCAAAAAGGCGATAGTCATTTTTTTTTTTTTGAAAAGAAAATGAAATGAAAAAAACTTTAATAAAAATTTATTAAAGAAAAAAATGTTTATAAAAAAGTTTATTTTTGATTATTAAAAAACTTATTGAAAAAGTTTATTTTAAAAAAAACTTTAAAAAAAACAAAAAATAAAAATTTAACCTCCCCTCCACATGAGGAGGGGCCCGCAGAGTACTGCGGGGCCGCAGGTACCCTGCAAGTACACTACGGTGTACCCGCGGTTCCTGTGGCACGGCCAAAATTTTTTTTTTTTTTCGTCTAAAATAATACAACCCCCCCTTTTGAAATTAAATTTTTTTTGGCAAAATTTCTGAAAAAAATAAAACGGAAAAAAAAAAAATTCAAACCTGTACCTGCAAGTCCGTATGACGGGCTAGGAGGGGAGATTTTTCCTACTCGGGGTAACCCAATTGATGTTTCTGGGGTAACCCAGAAAAATCTGACAACGACCCAATTGAGGTCTTGAAAAACCCACCAAGAATCTGCAAGAAAAATCAAATTTCGACTTGAACTGAAGGGTCAAAACCCTAGTTGAAAATTGCAGAAACCCTAGGAAAATTTTCAATCTGCAAAAAAAACTCAGGTTGCAGACCCGAAAATCTCCAAAACGCTAAAAAAAACATGAATTGCTGCCCAGCACAAAGAAATTCGCCCACGAACCAAAAACCCTCGAAACCCTAAAAAAGCCTTCAAAAAAGCAAAATCATTTTTTTTTTAAAACAAATAAAAAAAATATGGAAAATATTCCAAAAAGAAGGCCATGATTTTTTATTAAAAAATTCGCCAAACTTTAAAAAATCCCATCGACCCCTTCTGATACCATGAAAAATAAATTGAATGAATGATTCAATAATCGGATGATTACATTGAACGATACACACACGTATATATAGAGGTTACAAGACAATGTTCTATAATTAGAACATAACGTTAAAGTAAAAGATTAAAGAGCTAAAAGCTAAATTAAGCTTAAAAGCTAATTAACTAAAAAGAAAAAGCTAAATGCTAAATAAAGCTTAAAAGCTAATTAACTAAAAAGTTAAATACTAAATAAAGCTTAAAAGCTAATTAACTAAAAAGAAAAAGCTAAATGACCATTAAACAAGGAACTAAATATAGGTGACTAAAATATAATTAAATATTCTAATAGAAATTTTCCTAGCAAACCCACCATTAACCTGATGTAGCCTTGTGGGAATCTGATCTAAATTTGGAGTTCTTTGAAGTAATATAAGATGCATTTCTTTCAAAAAATAAAAATACCTCAAAACAAGCTACACTATCTAACGGTGTCTTTATGACCTCTTGACTTTTTTGCCTATGCAAGTATAGATAATTTTTATGGTAAAACTCACCAATCTACGAAGAACAGCATCATCTAATTCTTGTGGCCTGTTTGTTGCACCTGCATTTGTATTGCCAATTAGAAAATAGCATCAGTAGCTGTAAGATACCTTTTAAAAACATAAACAATGTCTTATTAATATGTACAAGCAAGAGAAGAAAACAGAAAGCTCACCCATGACAATAACACGATCATCTGAATTTGACATCACCCCATCAAACTGAATAAGAAACTCTGACTTCAGCCTTCTGCTAGCTTCATGCTCATTTGCTGACCTTGCTGACATTATACTGTCTATCTGCACTTAATGAGCATTAAAAGAAATGCAACCTTTCATATTCAGCACCTAACAGACCCAGACAAGTTAAAAAATTCATTATCAATTGAGCACAATGTGCTTAGCAATGATGATCAATTCCATCAACTATCGCAACATATTTTAAAGTTCTAAAAGGTGTGTACAAATTCAGCTGTGAGCACCTCAAATTTTCAGTTCAATCATTTTGACAACTCAGATACACACAATTCAAAGACAACTAAAAGGTATGGATAACAGATTTTGAACAACAATTTAAGTAAAAAGAAAAGGCAAGGATTTATGTGAAAACATTCAATAAAAATATTACTCTAATTTCATCAATACAGTCAAAAATATTTGAAGTTGAATTTTCTTGTCCTTGAATCTTTCTCCTGTCTTAAAATTCAAGTATTTAGAAACTTTAAAGAGCCAAGTGTTCCTTTTACTACAATACTTTTCTCTTGTAACTGGTTGTATTTCTAATCCCATTGACCTACTTTGGTCATTTTCAGACATTAATACATTTTCACTCTTCTTTTTAATATTCCTTGGACAAAATCGTTATTAAGTGTAGCTGTGACCACAAACTAATTGAGAACCATCTCTATATGAGTTTCTCAAAACAAAAATTACTATATATTGATTAATTTGAGATGTTGAGCAAATTTATGAGATTAATAAATGTTTCATCATTCATGCTCCACACCAATTTTTTCATAAAATAATAGGAACGTATGCAAGCTTTGAGTTTTATGAAATTAAATTACTATTGAATAACTTTAGTCAGTTTATAGAACTAACAACCTTAACATAGGATTTATCACAAAAAAAATTATCAATATTGCATCATTTCTTCCCCAAAACTCTCTTCAGGTTAGTTCTCGTCTCAACTAAAATAGTTGCTGACAAACTTGTAGTTAAAAGCCAGGCATTATTTGATTTTCACTGAACAAATTTGCATCTCAATGCACTGCACAGATAATTGGAAAAAAGGGTTGTGAAAATACCACATAGCAGCCCAAAAACTAGAAAGGGGAGGGAAAATTGTCTCAGAGATCTTTATTTTTTAAGTGTTATTCAAGCATTTGACTTATTCAAATGTTAAAACACATGCATCAATCCAGCAAAATCTGAGAATTGTGACTATGAATTTAGACTATTTATCAACTATAGAAAACGGTGGGTACATATGCATCAATCAGGCCGCTAGCCTTTGGCTTGCCTGACTATCCTAAAATCCAAGCTTATTCAGCAGGAAAGGTCAAAACTAGAGGTTCAAATTGATAATATGATGCAGTGAAAGAGGATTCTTCTATCAGCACTCTTCATTACTTCAATCTTAAGAAAGTGAACTTGATCCTATCTTTGACTCTATTCCCAAAGTTGAGGAGGCCCACAAGATTTTTTATCACTCTTTGTCAAAAGACCTAGAAAAAACTGTTAGGAGGTCAGAAAGAATAACATCCGACATCCCAAATGTGAATTAGACACCTCCCAAATACCCTCTGTTGGATAAGACCCTCCATCCAGCTAGTCAGGACGCATCTACATGCACGTTGCAGGATGAGGACTTGGAGAACAAAGATGAATATGGGGAAATTCCCTCTGCCAAAACTTTAAAAATCTCCCAATCAGATTGCTCCAAATTGAAATCAGATAGTAGTTTAAACAAAAAGGAGGTCGGATAAAATTAGTTAAAACACAGGAGAATCCTTTGGAAGGGAATCAGCTATTAATGGCTAAATATCTAGGTAAATCTCATCCTTCATGGAATGGTGGAAAGTTAGGGGACGCTTTCTCAGGCATCAAACCTTGGACTGAAAAATGGGCATTCTCTTCTTACAGGAAACTAAGCTTAAAAAATGAGGCTAATTTGATGGTTCAAGCCCTCTGGAAAACCTAGAAATGTGATTTTGTGGATATTGTTAGAGCTTATAGTGGTTTGGACATTTTATACTTAATAGTCACCCTTCTCTATTCATATTTCTTTGGTAGGTTTAAAAGGCAACTGGCAATGTGTCAAAGTAAAAAGTTCTGATTGAGAATATCTCTTTCTTTCTTTTCAATGTATATGGGCTGACTGGTCTCTTTCCAAACCACAAACTTTGGGAACAAACACCTCAGTATATGAAGATACTGCTGCCCAACCTAGTCATTCTTAGTGAAGATTTTAATGTGATTCTCAATAAAAGCTTCAGATAAGCGAAGAATTATGCAGCAAACTCAGTCCCGGGTAGGATTTTCGAATTTCATAGATATCATGAATTTGATTGGCATTACTATAAAATCAGGAGATGGGCAAGGTTCAGCTATATTGTTGAAAGGCTGGACCATTTCCTTCATTCTCAATAATAGCTAGATAAAAATTTCACCTTCTAGAGCAAAAATCTGCCCCTGTAAACTGTTAAGTTCTTTCAAAATTCTGTGATCAAAATAGAAGAAATGGAGATATGATCTGATAATTGTATTTTATCTGCTATAGCGTGTTTTGAAGATGCACAACACTTATTTCCGGTGTGTCCATCCTCCTCAATGTAAGCATGCTATATAAGTGGATGAGGGGTTACGTATGTGAGAAGACACATCTCTTCCCTACGTACCTCTCACCACAATATATAAACTAGTCACCATTTACTTACCCGATCGGAAGGAGTGCGACTTGTTTGAGAATCGCTTTACCACCCAATACCATGAACGGTGTAAAAAATTAATATATATATATATATATATATATATATATCGGAAGCATGAAATAGTACGACCGACGTTACAAAATTTAACACTCCCTCTTAACTAGGGAGGACACATTTCATGTTAGAGAAAACATCACAATTCATCCATTGATTGTGAAGAGAGGAGCTATCACACCATAGTGATATTCAGAGATATGGTTCAACAATGAATATCAAGTCTCATGATACTCACCATAACTCATAGTTATCAAGTAAGGTATGTGCACTGGCATCAAGTCACATGATGCCTACCATACTGATAATGATTTCATGGCATGTCCACGAATATTATGTTCATAATATTCACCATGAAGATCTTTATCATAATTATGGTTTATTTAATGATATCAACCAATAGATATCTACCATAATGTCTTAGAGATATATATACTAGTGAAACATTAATCGTTTGGGGAATTAATCGGTAAAACAAAAGTATAAGATTTTTTGAAAAAATCGGGAATTAATCGGGAAAAAATCGGCAAAAAATCGGATATAGTCTAAAAATAAATATATTTTTAAAATTAAATATATATTAATTATATATTAAAAATGATATAATATACATTATAAATTTAAAATAAATATTATTATATTTACATTTATTAATGGTCTATAAAGATACGAATTTATAATTTATAATTTTTAAATTATTTATATTTCTAATTTACAATTTTATTAAATTATATAATTATTCTATATAGTTTAATAAATGACACACTAATATAATATATAATACTTTTAATTTACAAATTATTTTATATATATTAATTATATATTAAAAATTAAATAATATACATTATAAATTAAAAATAAATATTATTATATTTACATTTATTAGTGGTCTATAGAGATGCGAAGTTTTAATTTATAATTTTTAAATTATTTATATTTCTAATTTACAATTTTATTAAATTATATAATTATTCTATATAGTTTAATAAATTACACACTAATATAATGTATAATAATTTTAATTTACAAATTATTTTATAATGTTAATTATTAAATTATTTTTAATTATATATTAAACATAGTAAACAATAATATAAATGAATGTAAGGATTGTCGCTTATAATTTTTTTTATAAATACCTATATAAAGTTTATAATCCCCCAAATAAGATGTCATAGTTTTTAATTTAGAGTTCAGATTTTAATTTAAAGTTCTCAATAATATAAAGTTACCAAAAATAAGGAAACAACGGAAAGCTTATTCTCGTATTTCTCAAGCTTTATCAATTGCAGAAACGTTATTTCCGATTTTTATTTATAATTCCCAGGTGAAACAGCGAGACAAGGTGAGGCTCTTATTCAAAATGCAAACAAAAATATTTAAGGTTTCAATTTTCAGCGATACAGAAAGTCGTTAAGGTATTGCAGAGGTCAAAACGTCCGGCAAAAAATTAAGGACAAAAATTTCGAACCCTAACTGATTCCATGCAAACTATACCCAGAATCGGTCTATTTTCATAGGTGATTTTTAGGGTTTATGTCATTTTTTTAGCCGAGCAAATATTTCGCAATTTTTAAACACGATTTTGCAGAGTTCTACCCACAATTAATCGGCCAAAGTCGTTGACTGATAGTCAACGATTTTTTGGCCCGACTTTGGGGAAAAAATCGGCATTTCTGACGATTCACGATTAATCACGACTCAATGCCGACTTTTGCTTCTATGATATATACTATCATGACATGTCCACAAATATCAAGTCACATGATATCCATCAAGATAGTTAAATTGATAATTGTAAAATCGTCACCTTACAATATCAATTTGAAACAAGTGTTCATTATTGAAAAGTCGTCACCCTTCAATAATGTTCACAGAAGGCCCATGCAGTCATGGAGTCACACACATGACAAATAAAAGAGTTTACACACTAAACATCTTTAAATATATTAGTATATCAGAATAAATGAGACTATCTCAAAATAAAATAACATTTTCAACCATACCAAGTTTATCTCTTAAGTGTTCAATCTTGATCTTGGAGAGAGGCTTGGTAAGAATGTCTGCAATCTGATCACCTGTACCAATATAATTCAGTCGGATCACATTCGATTCCACCATATCTCGAACATAGTGATAAGGAATCTCAATGTGTTTAGACCTGTCATGAAATACTGGATTCATTGAAAGCTTGATGCAACTCTGATTGTCACAGTAGATGACAGTAGGATTTAAGGGCTGACCAAACAGTCCTACAAGTAGTTCCCGAAGCCATACTGCTTCTCTTGTTCCCATGGAGGCTGCAATGTATTCAGCTTCTGGAGAACTCTGAGCAACTGAAGACTGTTTTCTACATATCCATGAGATCATTCCTGATCCTAAACTGAAGCAACATCCTGATGTGCTTTTCCTGTCAACTACGCTTCTAGCCCAATCAGAATCAGTGAATCCATGTAGGTCAAGGTCTACATGTTTATACTTCAGACCAAAACAAATAGTTCCTTGAAGATATCTCAGAATATGTTTTGCAGCAACAAGATGTATATCCCTAGGTTCACACATGAATTGACTTAGTGCATTAACAACATAACATATATCACGTCTTGTGTTTACCAAATACATCAGAGATCCAATAATCTGTATGTAGAGGGTAGAATCTACAGACTCTGATTCTGCAGTTGCTTCCTTTAGTTTGTGCAGATTTGTCTCCATAGGTGTGGTCATGGATCTACAATCCATCATTCCAAATCTCTTGAGTATATCAATGGTGTATTTTCCTTGATTAAGGATTATACCATCTGCCTGCTGCCAAACTTCCAATCCAAGGAAGTAGTGAAGAATTCCTAAATCTTTCATATCAAACTCAGAGGCTAATTCTTTCTTACATTGAGAAATACAATTATCCTCTCCTGTGATTAGTAGATCATCAACATAAAGAATAAAAATTAATAATTTACCACTGATTACCTTGTAGTAGAGATTTGGATCTGCTTCATTCTTGGAAAACCCTAATTCCAAGAGATAGTGATCAATTCTTTCATACCATGCTCTAGGGGCCTGTTTCAATCCATATAGAGCTTTCTTTAATCTGTAGACATGTGATTCAGTCTTATGAATCACAAAACCTTCCGGTTGCTCCAAATAAACTTCTTCTTCAATCTTACCATTCAGAAAAGCAGTCTTAACATCCATTTGATGGACTTTCCATCCTTTAGATGCTGCAATAGACAAAACTACTCGGACGGAAGTGTATCTGGCAACAGGAGCAAATGTCTCTTCATAGTCAATACCTTCTTTCTGTGAGATACCTCTAGCAACGAACCTTGCTTTGTGCTTCTCAATGCTGCCATCTGCTGCATGTTTAATTTTGAAGAGCCATTTAGAAGATACCACATATTTGCCTTTAGGCCTAGGCACAATATCCCAAACATCATTTTTCAGAATTGACTGATACTCTTGTGACATAGCATCTTTCCAAACTTGATGCTTGAGCACATCTCCAACACAAGAAGGTTTTGCATCAATGATCTCACTCATCAAGTCAGTATAACTAGAAAATAGGTTAGGTCTCTTACTTTCTCTGAAGGTCCCCTTTGGAGCAGCATAATTTTCAGCTTCTTGAAGCATTTTTTTAGCTCAAAGTGGTCTCTTCCTAGTTTCGGGATAATTTTCTTCTAAAGGTAAGCCTTGAACTTCATGCTCAGCATCTTCAGGGGTCTCCCTCTAAATCTCAGGGGTGGAATCCTCACCCAAGCTTGTAGGAGGATCTTGGTGTTCTAATTCATTAGATCTTTTGGACCTCCTGAATGCTATGTCTTCCTCAAAGATGACATCTCTGCTTAGTTCAATTTGTCTTTGACCAGGTATGTATATTTTGTAGGCTTTAGAGGTTTCACTATACCCAACAAATACTCCTTTCTTTCCAGAAGGTTCTAACTTTGACCTCTTTTCTTTGGGGACATGAATATAAACTGGACACCCAAAGATCCGAAAATGACTTATGTCAAGTTTGTTGCCAGTAAAGGCTTCTTCAGGGGTTTTATTGTCAAGAGAATGAGGACATCTATTTTGAATGTACACAGTTGTCCTAGATGCTTCAGCCCAAAATGAGGTTTCTATATTTTGGTCAAACAGCATAGCCCTAGCAGCTTCTACTATAGTCCTATTCTTTCTTTCAGCTACCCCATTTTGTTGTGGGTTATAAGGTATAGTTAACTCCCTCTTAATCCCAGCATTTATACAATAATCTTTAAACATATCAGAAGTGTATTCCCCCCCATTGTCTGTTCTTAAGGTTATGATTTTCTTACCTGTCATATTTTCCGCAAGAGCTTTGAATTCCTTAAATTTAGAAAGGATTTCTTCAGACTATTTGTACCTCAGAAAATATATCCAGGTCTTCCTAGAATAATCATCTACAAATATTACATAATATAAAAATCCCCCTAATGAGGGTACAGACATGGGTCCACATAAATCAGAATGAACTAATTCTAATACATTTTTGGATTTACTGTTGCTAGAATAAAAAGACCCTTTAGTATTCTTTCCCAAGGCACACCCTTTGCAAGCTCCTTCAAATTTTTGACTTAGCTTGGGTAAGCCGATCACCATCTTCTCTATCTTAGGTAGGGCATGGAAATGAAGGTGCCCTAATCTTTTGTGCCAAAGTTCATTCGAATCTGGAGTCTCATGAATCAAGGCTAGAGGTGGAGTGGTGCAAAGTCTGTAGAGGCTCCCTTGTCTTACTCCAATGGTCTGGGCTTTCTTGATGGTGGAGTTCTTTGGCCAAGCAAGTACCTTTCCTTCCATAAAGGTTAATCTGTAACCCTTATCTTCAAGTGCAGAAATTGAGACAAGGTTTCTCTTTATACCAGGTACAAATAGAACTCCAGTTAGTTGTAGGGATATGCCTGACTTTAGGTTGATATTGCAAGTTCCTATTCCCATAACTGGATAATTTGAGTCATCACCAATTGTCACTTCTTCATTTGAACTTTCCACAAGTGTATCTAGGTACTCACGAAATCCTGTGATGTGTCGAGATGCTCCGCTGTCAATCACCCATGTGTTGAAACTGGAGGTGACTTGACTAGAGAGGGCTGAGTAGAAGACTAGCTTATCGGAATTACTCCCTTAATTTCTGCCATTGAAGCTTGTTGTTTGATCCTGTCTGGACACTTCATTGCATAGTGCCCATATTGGTCACATCTAAAACATTGTACTTCAGAAATGTCTCTCTTCTTCTTTGAAGACCTCTTCCCATTTGAGTTGTTGTCCCTCTTTCTCTTAAAGTTCTTCTTCTTTCCTTTCTTGTGGGAATTAGAGTTTAGAACTTGAATGTCTTCATTACCGTTGTTTTGTTTCATTCCTCTTGTGACAAGCCGAGATTCCTCTTGAATGCAATCAGTTTTCAATCTATCAAACTTGGGAAATTTAGAACGAGCATTGATTCCTTGAATGAACGATTCCCATGAGGTAGGAAGTCCATTTAGGGCCATCATAGCAAGTTCTTTGTTGTCTACTAGATGTCCAATAGTGGATAGTTGATCCCTAAGCTCAGTGATCCTCAAGAAATAGGATGTACCCGTTTCTCCTTTATTCATCTTTATATGGTGTAGTTGATTCTTTAGGGTGAGAACCCTGCTAGTGTTGTTGATTTCATAAATGTCAGCTAGTGCTTTGAACATCTGAAAGGCCGTCTCATATCTAGAAATAACTGGTACAATGTGGTCTCTTACTGAATCCACAATTATCTTAAGGGCCTTCTCACTGTCCTTGCTCCACTGAATTTTCTCTGTATCATCAGAGGGTTCAGGAATTTCACTCTTGACATGGGAGTCAATTTTATTTTCTTTCAAAACAAGCATGATCCTGAATTTCCAAGATACAAAATTTGATGCTCCATCTAATCTATCTTCAAACCTAACTCCGGTTGCCATTAGATTTATGGGAATGTGATCTTAGTAAGAGCCTAGTGAAAGTTTATGAGATCGTTACAGAATTTTAATATGATCTTCCTTAACTTGGCTCTGATACCATGTTAAGTTCTTTCAAAATTTTATGATCAAAATAGAAGAGATGGAGATATGATCTAAAAGTTGTATTTTATCTGCTATAGCATGTTTTGAAGATGCACAACACTTATTAATTTCCGGTGTGTCCATCCTCCTCAATGTAAGCATGCTATATAAGTGGATGAGGGGTTACGTAGTGAAGAGATATGTCTTCCCACGTGGGAAGACACATCTCTTCCCTACGTACCTCTCACCACAGTGTATAAACTAGTCACCATTTACTTACCCGATCGAAAGGAGTGCGACTTGTTTGAGAATCGCTTTACCACTCGATACCATGAACGGTGTAAAAAATTAATATATATATATCGGAAGCATGAAATAGTACGACCGACGTTACAAAATTTAACATAAACCATTACCCTATTTCCATTAACATAAAGGGAGATTCCCCCCTACTGGATACTAATTCAATTTCAAATTATGTGGCTCAGGGATCCAAATATAGAAAATCATCTTCAAAAATAGCGGTTTTAGGCCCCGAAGCATATGCTTTGGAGAAAATTATTAGCATAACTAAAGGAAGTACACCAAAGAGAAGAAATTTTCTAGAAATCAAAATCTATATAGTTGTGATTAAGAAAGGGAGGAAAGAAAAATGCAACTCATCTAAAGCCAAGGAAAGTATTAACAGGATCTCCTCCATTCAGTCTGTGGATAATAATCTGCCTCTGAGATACAATTAGAAGGTACGTCTTTTTTTTAAAGCTTCTTTGTTCACAAGTGGCCTCTCACTGGCAATCTTAATTAAGATTTTTGGATATAATCCAGCCAATCTGATCAAAATCCTATGCCCATGGCCCCTTTCACGAAGGAGGAAGTAAAATAGGCTATGTTTCAAATGCAAAGGGATAATGCTCTGGATGCAGATGGTTTCACAGCACCTTTCATTCAACACTTCTGGCACATTATAGGTAAAGAGGTACATAAGGTGGTTAAAGCTCCAGGGGGTCAAAAAGGTTCCTCAGAAAACTCAATCCTGCCACTAATCCCTAGATTAGATGTGTCCAAGTAATTTGTCGATTTCAGGCTAGTTTCCCTTTGCAGCAACATTTACAAGATCATGTCCAAGGCAATGGTACAACAGTTGAGTTTGTTCTGTCATCCCATCATCTCCCTTCAGAAAGGGATTTTTGTTTCTACCAAGGTCATCACAGGGGGCATCATTATATCACATGAAATTTTGCACTCTGTCACCAACAGGACACTAATCAAATTAGATATTAACAAGGCTTATAACAGAGTTAACTAGAGACATCTCATGCTCGTTCTAGACAAATTTGACTTTTCCTTGAAAGAAAAAATGAATTTTTGAATGCATTGCAGGCTCCAAATATTCTGTCCTAATCAATGGTAGTCCTCATGGTTAACTTGAACCCTCCTACAGTCTTTGCCAGGGAGACCATCTCTCCCTTTACCTTTTCACCATAACAGCTGAAGCTCTAGGCAGATCTTTTGTTCCTACAAGATAGAATGGAATCGTTAAGGGAATCAAGGCAACTAGGGGTATCAACACCTTCACACATCAACAATTTGCTGATGACACTTTTTCTATTTGGAAATGCAACTATTAAAAAGTTGCCAAAGAATTCAAGGCAATTCTTGAGCAAAATAGTTTGGCATCTGGACAAATCATCAATAAAACAAGATCTAAGATTTTCTTTTCTAATATGCCTTCTATCCTCCAAGGAATAATTTGCCAGATTCTTAGTTTCCACCTAAGTCCCTTTCAAGGAAATACTTGGTGTTGTTCATCAATGCTGGCAAAGCTTTCTCTGGAAAACTTAGTGGAGGTTTTCAAAGCAAACCCAAGTCCTATAAAGGAAAAAGGCTCTCTCTAGCAAGTAGAATTAAATTGATTAAATCCATTTTCCTGCTTCTCCCATCCATCTTATGTCCACTTTAAAATCTCCTACAAGCATCCTAAAGAATTTGGAGCTAATTACGCAAAACTTCATCTAGAAATTTTTGGGAGAAAATAAAAAAATCCCTCTGATTACCTAGAGTAAAGTCTACTCCCCAAAAGATGAAGGTGGAGCCAGTATCAGACTTTAAGGAACAGCAGATCTTAGTTGAGGGAATCAAGTTGACCTAGAGTGTGTTTTCTCATCTTGAAGCAAAGTTGTGTCAACTTATTCAAATGAAACACCAGGATGATGTGAACTCTAGCAGAATTTTCAGTCGCCAATCCTCACAAGAGCTCAAATATGAATTTCATGACTGCATGTCACCCAATGATAACAGATCATCTTTCATGTGAAATTAAAAATGATTGTTTTGCAAATATCTGGAAAGACTCCTAGAATGGGTATCCTCTACTAGCAAATTCTCCTTCCCTTAATGAGGCAAGACGAATTCTCACCTCTCTTGGCAAACAAAGTTACTGACTACTGGATTCACAACACACACATGGATCTCTGTTATAGAAAGAAAAACTTCGTCAACCTTCCCTTTCCTAATAAGCAAAAAGTGGATTTCATTTCCTCTCTTCTTAGCAAGAAGGTTCACTTCAGCACAGAAAATGTTTTGATTCATTGGGACAGCTTGAAATTGAGCACCTACTTAGCTAAGTTGGGGTACAATTTACTCATAAATCATTATGTTGAGTCATCTTGGCCATTCTCTACTTTACGGAACAAGCCTTGCATCACAGAGACTAGTATTTTTGACTGGGCAAAAAGTCATGGGAATATCCTCTTCCAAGATTGACTTCATAAATTTCAATTCCAAGGTTCTTCGTATTCACTATCCTTTTTCAACTAAATGTTGATCTTGGCTATGTGATAGGTTTAACTATGTTAGTGCTCTCCTAGATATTGTTCTGCAATTGTTTTGAGCTTGGCCATTTCTGAAATTAAAAGCAATATTTTCTTGCATTTGGAATCTAGCCCTTCTCTAGTGATCTAGCACACCTAGAAGGAGAGAAATAGAATAATTTTTCTAAACAAATCGATAATGTTTGAATAGGTCCACACCAAACTTAAACTAGTTGTCTCTAAATGTGACCAAACTCCAGCAAATACAAAGGCTTGCAAATCTCCCCCTAGGATCTATCTTTACTAAAATCCTAGCCTCTCCTAAGACAGCCCCCCATTAATGAAGAGCAAAGGGATTCTAAAAAAGAATGTCAAATGGCAACACCCTCAGCCAAGTTTTATCAAGACAATTTTGATGGGGCATGTTGGTGTTGGGATTAAGGTGTCTCAACCTTAGAGTCTAAACATGGATAAATAATTCATTATTTTATTAATTATTTCAAAGTGTTAACTTACTATGCTGCTATATCACTTTGTGGGACCCGATTGTGAGTTGGATTCCTACATGTGAAGTGAGGAGCATAATATTGTGCCACTTGTCACCTAGGCACTCATCTTGGGTAAAGGAAATTGTAAAATTCCTAGGAAGTGCGCTTTGGTTACATGTGTCCTTGTATCTGAGTATTCATTGTGCTTTCACGGTTATCCTACTAGACCTCGACATTCAACTTGCATTCGTGTATATGTGGATTCAGATCGGGCAAGTGACAGACAGCAGAAGATCCACCAGTGGATATGTTTTCACGATGTTTGGTGGTGGTATCAGTTGGATGAGTAAGCGCCAAGCTATAGTCACTTTGTCCACTACAAAAGTAGAGTACATGGTAGCTAATCATGCTTAAAAGGAAGCTATTTGGCTTAAACATTTGTATCTGATAGTGGTTTTGATGCAGGATAGATTATTATCTGAAGTGACAACCAAAGTGCCATTTGTTTAGTAAAGAATCCAACCTTCCATGCCAAAAAAACAGCATATTGACGTACTGTTTCATTTTGTTCATGATATGGTAGAAGATGGAAAGGTGAAGATGAAAAAGGTTGATACTTTGGCAAATGCTGCAAATGCACTAATGAAGCCAGTGAGCACAGAGAAGTTCATATGGTGTGCCAGTTCTATGGGCCTTGGGTACCTGAGTAGATGATGGAGATTGACTCTTGACAAGTCTTCAGTAAGTGGTAGAATGTTGGGATTAAGATGTCTCAACCTTAAAGTCTCAACATTGATAAATATTTAATTATTTCCTAAGTGTTAACTTACTATGTTGATATATCACTTTGTGGGACCCAATTGTAAGTTGGCTTCCCACATGTGAAGTGAGGAGCATGAAATTGTGCGACTTGTTAAAATTCCTAAGAGGTGGGCTTTGGTGACATGTGTCCTTGTATGTTGAATTAACTCTTGGTAAGATTGGGAAATTGCTATGGTGGGACTAAAGACTCATGGGGAGTTAATGTTTGGCTGCCGGTATCTATTGTTGAGTTCTTTTTAGCAAGTTTCTAAGTGCATGGGGGGCGCCTAATTATGGCATTGGCAATTTCTATGTAGTGGGTGTAGTGCATGTGGAAAGTTTACCATTATGGAAGGACAAGTGTTAGCACTTTGGAAAGTGTTATTTGCAATGTGTCAAGAATATGGCAAGTTGTTGTTTTGAACACCACTTGACAACCTAGGTGTGGAAGATGGTTTTGGAAACCACGGGCCCCTACCTTTCATATGTGAGCTCTATAAATTGTTGGTGCCTTAGTTATTTTAGAGAGACACTTCGTTTTATTTTATGAGACATCGTTACATTGCCAGAATTGCTCCAAAATCCTTTGTTGTTGTATCTACTCCGAAAGAGCATTACCTCTATGCATTGTATTGTAATCTTCGTTACAGTAATACAATTGAGCTCTCTGTTTTGGAATTTGGGTTTTTTCCCATAAGGGTTTTTGCACATAAATCTGATATTATGTGTTTATTCGTTTGAACCTGACATTGCTTATGAGCATCTAATGTGTAACATATTAAAGGGTTTGGAAGAAATTTTTGCATTCACTCTTCTATTAGATTTAGCATAGGAAGATTTATTCCGCACTTAACTTCTTTTCAGTTGCAATTGTCATAAAATTGCATTTTTTTGTCTTGTGTTCTCTTTATTGCCTTGGTTCTATTTGTTACCCATCATTGATATCCTATCAAAGAACTCCTTAAATGGGCTCCCTTGCTCAATATGTGCTTGGTGGTTGGCTTTGTTATTCCTCATGTCTTTATATCTGAGTTGATTTCCAACCTCATATAAGTTTTTAAGGTTTTCCTTACATTGGTACCTTTTCCCTTATTTCCCCAAATTCGTACTTCCCTTTCATTTCAAGATCCCAAACTTTCCCTTGATCTTCAAACCCTCACGCATCGTTGTTATATTTGAGTACATCAAATAAAAATGTTATTATTAGCTTCAAAAGAGGTCATACACATAACTAATATGAAATAGGTTAAGTGACAAGTTTTGGGGCCAATCACATATTATGGTTATTGAATGTTTTTGTATTGTTCTATCATTATGCTTTAATTTCCCTATGAAGAATACCTCTAAGAGCACCTTCCTGGGTCTAGCTTATCCCAAAGCGAACAAAAAAAAAAATTGAATCCAAGCACTTATCCTAAGCCTTCAAATGTCTTCTCTAAGCAATTCTAAAAAGACATGTATTGAAGGCGATTTGATAATTGTCATTAACACCATCATGAAGCGATCTTCCCATAATTGGAAGATTAATAACATTCTTCAACAAGCCTGGATGGTTTGTATTCTCTTGGCATTCTCTATATTCAACATTGCTTTCATGAGGCAAATTCAATAGCCAATTTTTGGCTAACCAAGATATTGGGTCAATTACAATTTTGCAATAACAAATTTAATGGAGTAGTGGGAATGACTAAAACGAATTTGTGATGGCTATGCATAATTCTAAGCTTTAACTTCTCATTATTCCTTCTTGTGTGGCCATGTACTCTTCATTCCCCTTCTCGGCACTTCTTGATATGTGAACAAGACTTGCCATTAGATGTGACATGAAGGAAATCATTATTTCATTAAGCAAAGCTCACAATTTATTTCATTTGCAAAGCAAAAATTTTCAACATATTTTCTCATCCTTCTCTATTCTACTAGGATTTCTAATTTATCTACCATGGAGCGACTCTTCTTCCTATATGCAAACAACCAAGAGATGGCATTCCATGGTTTAATCATGGAATATGGGTGAAAAAGAGTCTTCATCATACAAAGCAATCTAGCAGAGGAACACATTAAGGATATTGTAAGTCCCCAACTACATGGAGATGGACATGAGAAGTTGGGAGAACTTTGAGATCGCTTCCACTCTCTCTAATTTTATGTTGCTAATCAAAAATACGGGTCAAGTTCTACACATTGTGGTTTCTTTTGTTATATTTTTTCCTTTTGTTTTCTTTTGCATCTTTGTTTATTTTTTCTTACCTCCTCTTGTACTTTCCTAGGACACCTCCTTCCCTACTTGCTCTTTTAAATAGGTGTTGGTCTGCAACTTGTATCATTTTTCTCCTTATGATCTCTTTCATATCTTGATGATGGATCACGAAGTGTGATTCGAAACGTTGATGAAAAAACACTCACACGATTGAATCTAGAAGCAACTCATATCAAGCTGAATATAGACAAGGTCTAAATGAAGCACCGGATCTAGATTGGGATTTTTCTAGGGCAATTCTCCCCATATCTAAACAAAAATCAAAAGCTCAGGAGCATTCAAAGAGTTAAGGAGCATCTTCACTACACTCACTAGGTAGATGGCCTATATACAAGACTTCATGGAATATGGAGATGCTGCTGAGGACTTCTTGGTTTTTCACTATGATGCTTTGACTACCCCTTTTGTGCCAGCACATACCCTTGCTACTCAAAACAATTTCTCTTGTTTCTAAAAAGAAGTTGGAGCTCTACTGCAACTAGTTAGATATTCTCTAAATCTTCCTCCTTTGCAAGAGGTGTTCATGTCCCATTTCTAGTCAATTTAAGTATGTACATACTAGGTATATACTTGTGTCTTCCATGTTTTCATCTACTATGTGTTTTCCTTTTGTGAGTATGTTTTTTATTCCAACTCCAATCTTTCCCTCTTCCAGTCAAACTTTCGACTTTTCCTCTCTGGCATTCCCATTGCTTGATCTCTGACACCTCGTCCTAAAGTTTGACTCTTGCAATATGGCACACCCCTGATCGTCGATGTTCTGCCTATGTTTTTGTTCATCTCCTAACTTCCTAGCACATGTCATAATGTTTTCAATAGTCTATTTTTGGCACCATTACTTTCAAAGTGGAAACTTTCCACCCGTGATCACTGTTTAGATTTGAAGTTGCAAATGTGCACAAAGGCCTACCTGTTCTATTTGCGGAGGATATAAATAGCAGATATTTTTATTCAAGATCATCATGTACACTTAACCAAATTCTTTTCAAAATCCATTCTGAGCACTTGTGTTTGAACATAGGAATCTTAACACAAAAATTGTACTAATGTCAAAGGACAATCTCATACAGAATTCATATTTGAGCTTCATTGGACATATGGACTCGAACAACATTGTATTGAGTAGTTAATATATTGTTGTCCGTATATATTGTCATAGTAGTTAATGGCATTGCAGAGTCATTTGAATGTAATCCAGCCATTATTGCAATAAGAAAGAAATCAGGAATTACACCTGTCATTTGTTTATTCATTATAATATGAAGATTGGGAGTTATTTTTGTCATTTGCTCTTAGAAATGCAATGGTATTGCTGATGCATAAGTATTAATTTTAATCTGAATTGTTTAAGATTTGATTGAATACCAGGATAGATACTACTGTTATCCAAACAATAAGTGTTGAGAAAGATTAAGAATCAAAATTACATTATTGTTTAGGCTCGAGATGTTACAGTGGTATTAGAGTTGATGAGATTGTAAGCCTATGTGTTCATAGTTTAACTTTGCATGTTGTAGTTTTAAGTAGTTAAGTGACAAAGCAACCAGATATCACTTGAGGGAGATCAGGAAACAAAATCGATCTATAGATGGTGCAAAGAACCAATTATCTCCTCCGAAATCCATTACAGAGCAGAATAGTATGGCAAAAAGAGAGTGGGGAACAAACATAAATTATAACTCAGAGGGTCGGACCAAAAGAAACTTTGATCTCATGATTGATATGATGGCATAGTTGCTTCACAAGATGGACAATAATATGAATATGCCTAGACAGCTGACAGGTGAAGCAAGTGCTTCAAAGGGTAATAATCGAGATGCCACCCAAAAACACATGTAAAGGACCGTTCTTGTTTCAGCTGCAAGAACAACCCTACCTACCTTTCTGAATATGGAGATGGAGGCTCCAGAGCCTGAAGCCCATAACTCATTGTTTAACGATATTAGGGCTTGTCATACAAAATATAGGACTCTTCCTAGGGAGATCCAAAGCAAATGTCACTCACCAAATATATGAACGTAAGGAAGTCTCAGAATGGTTACAGACCTAAGCCTAGACCACAAGTCTTTCAAAGAGATGTGCAGGAATCTTTGGGGAAGTTGACACTCTCTCCATATAATGGATCTAACATATGCTCAGCTCACGTATGGGTACAAAATCTAGACCACATTCTTGTCCCCTAACTTGACAACCAAAGATGAAGCAATCAAGTTTGTCAGCTTGAATTTGGATGCTACTGCACGAGTGATGATACCACAGTAATCCCTCAAGGTCACAAATCCATCACCTCATGAATCCTGCAAACTTTTTAATCTGCCTGTGTAATTATGCTAGAGATAGTTTCAGTGAATTCTGATCTGAAAATGTATAGTTGAGAGTTATTGGTCAACATTTTCTGATTCTACTGTGTGTGCATGGTAAAGAAGAAAACCTAAGGGATATTTCCATGGACATTAGTTACCATAAAAATCAACAACAGGCCAACAGCTGTGATGCAGTCAAGAATTGGGGACCCAATGAAGGGTAGCTGCCTCCTTTTTTAAGAAAGACCACAAAAGACCACTTATAACAGTTCAAAAAGGTCTCTAAGACATCAGAGAACAATAGATTTTAAAGCTCTCTAAAGAGATCCAACTCTAAAGAGGAACTGCACTCACCTAGTGATTGAACAAGACCGCATGAACCCTGTTTTCACTGACTTTCGAAATTAATTTAAATTGTATTGTTTGCTGATTGTTAACAGACTATGGACACTCTTATTACACTCCAATTGACTGATTTAAAAAAGAAAAAAATCAGAACCATTTACAAAACAAATGTGAACCAAACATGCTGATTTTATTATCATGAAAAAACAATATTACATAATAGTAACTTAGAGACAACATTAGCCCTTACAAAGTGATTTTTTTCTATCTGAAACTCCATAAATCCACCCAAGGCCCAATCCGAAACATGAACCCTGTTTTCCCTGATTTTCGAAATTAATTTAGATGTTATTGTTTGCTAACTTTTAGCAGACTATGAACACTCTTATTACACTATAATTGACAGATTAAAATCAGAAAAAATCTGCAACCATTTACTCTTAAGCTTGGCGATTTTATGAGCAAAATATGAAAACCAAGCAAGCCGATTTTACAGGCAAATTGTGAACACCAAACATGCGGTGCTGATTTTATTATCATGAAAGAACAATATTACACAATAGTAACTTGGCAAAATTGAACTACATAACCCTTTATAAAATTGAGTTCTCTTATCCAAAACCCCATAAATCCACCCAAAGCCAATCTGAAACATATAATAACAATAACATAGAAACTAGGTAGCCCTCTGCTAACACTAGTTCCAACGAATGGCTTTGAACTTCTCCCATAGGATCCAATTTTGAATAATACATCTCCAATACCTTCTTCCCTCTTCACTTGCAACAAAATAATTGAGATGCCAACTTTCATAAGCTCCCTTCATCCCTTTTAAAAAAAATCTTTAATAGGGCACCTGAAAGAGAAAATATTCAAGGTATTTTGAAGAAACATTTATAGAGAAAAATAGGAGATCCTCCCTCAACGATGCATTCAATCTCTAATGCCATGAGTTAATTTCGGAGTTGAACTCAAACAAGTCATGAGTGGACTATGGCGCCATCCTCCAAGATGAGTCAAGTTTGTCATGCAAAACTAAAACAAGGCTCATACAATCTAGCAACTCATCATTCATGACTCAACCATATTTGACATGCGAAATTCTCCTTAGTTGCCACTCCTTCACATGGGTACACCAATTGGAAATCCAAGCATTCGAAAAGAGTGGCAAATGCACTTTTAAACTCCCAAAACTAACTAAAGCAAACTCCTCTTTACACACTCTTGAATTGCAAGTCAACAACTTGTGTGGCAAGTAAAGACCTCCACATGTCTACAGTACCATTTTGAAAGGGAATGATTTGAATTTGAATTTGAATTTGTTTGTGCCCCTCCACACGTACAAAGCCAACAGTTAGAGCCAACAAACAACATGAAAACAAAAAAAAATTTGGTTGATGTCGATTGCTCAATTCTCCAAGATGCCCCCGCATCAGCATGTAGCAATCAATGTGTCACAGTCATTTGATGATCTACATTCCATTAATTATTTAAAGAGTAAATGTTTACCTCTATGATATTATATACATAACAGCTTAGCTAACAAATATACCTTTTAGTTTTATATCTTTTCTTGTCCTGTGATAATGGCTATATTCATACCCTTAACATCAACTGTCCAATCAACTGTGATACGCCATAAAAGGATGATCAAATGAAATTCCAGATACAAAAAACTGTAAAATGTTAACTCAATAAACCTCCCTTGTCAACAATCAATACAGGAATTTCTAGGACTACTACCCACTGGCTAAAATTAGTGTATGGATTCAATTCAATTATGTGTTGTAGGTAATGTTACCTTTGGAAAGCATTGGTAGCAAGAAGCAATGATCTTACCTTGGCATATAAAAGCAACCTCACTGTATGACTGATATTTATAAGCTTTGACTTTTAGCTAGCAATTTTAATTACTTAAAAACTACCTAGTTACTGAGTCTTATTTGAAGACAAGGCATGTGGTTCTCTATTTGTATGGGACGTTCCTTTAACAAGTCTTTTAAATATTGCATGAATCTGTATTGTTGATTTGCTGTGGATTTACAAATTTAGGTCTAATCTTCTCTATTACTTGCAAAATGTGTATCTAGACTTAGATTGAGATATTTTATATTTGGTTGTGGAAACATTTTAGCAATCCCGATTGGTTATCGCGTTTTCTTGTACTTTCGAGCCCCATTGACCTTCTTTTGTTATTTGTTATTTGTTATTTGTTAATTGTTTGTACTGATATAAATTCTAGCCCCATTGACCAGCTTTTGTCATTTGTTTGTATTGATATAAATTCTATCTTTCTTTCTCAAAGTTGTGATATAACATTTAGTCACCATGAGCAGCACCAACTCTTCTAACACACACTCTCCCTCCTTCACATTGAGACATGAATGTTGACAATTCCTGTCAGCTGCTATAAGCAAGTCTCTATATATCACAACATTAATTTCTATTGCTGCCACGGTACTTAAATTGACTTGATTTGCAGGTTTGCGTCCATCCAATACTACCAGACTATATCCTCTCACCTCCTATTACCCTTTACACCAACTTCTAAAACAGAAATGCACATTTTCTCTCTTCGTGTTCTTTTAATTCTATTGTTGCCATGATACTTAAATTGACTTGATTTGCAGGTTTGAGTCCTTCCAATGCTACCGGACTATATCTTCTCACCTCCTGTTGCCCTTTAAATCCACCTCTAAGACAGATATGCACATTTCCTCTCTTCTTGGCTTTGAACTTTTAGATGTATATTCTTAATGAACTTCCTTGACTGATATAGTTGATAAAAAAGTTGTAACTCATTCCATCATATCGGTACATCTTGATCCATTGTGTACACTAATATGAATAAACTCCTCCCTTCATTCAGTAAGCCAAACATTATAATGTGCCTGCTAATGAGAAACTAAGGTCTCAAATCTGCTTCAGACCTGGTTTGCCATGCAGATTACATAAACAATTTATAACATTGAATTCAGTAATCAATGTTGCTACATGCCAATAAAAAACACTTCAAACTTGTAATAGTACTACTTCTTACCTCATCCATGAAAATCACTGATGGTTGCCTTGCAACTGCAACAGCAAAAAGAGCCCTCATGAGTTTCTCACCCTCTCCAACCTGGGTCACATTAAAATTGGCCTCAATCAAAAAAAGTAGTTACTGCCACATGAAAATCAAGAGATCGAAGCAAGATCACGTACCCATTTTGATGTTAAAGAGGAGGCTGCTATGCTAAAGAATGTGGCTGATGCTTCTGATGCCACAGCTTTAGCCAGCAATGTTTTACCATTCCCAGGTGGTCCAAAAAGAAGTAATCCTGAAAAGAATACCAAAGATTCAAAAAGTGTTTATTGGCCACAAGATATGCAAATCGTTTTGATAGAAACGCACCTCGAGCTGGTTTTCTAAGACCAGTGAAAAGATCACTTCTTTTGGTAGGTAATATAACCATTTCCATCAAAGCTTGTTTTGCTTTTGCAAGTCCGGCTGGACAAGAAAGATGATAAAATATCAGAACTGGCCTCAAAAAAAGTAGTATAAAAGTAGCACCAGAACTACAAATATTAAATAGTTATATTGTTACTCTCTTACCAACATCATCCCATTTAACTGCTGGACTTTTATCAACAATCACACTTTCTATTATTTCTGAAAATTTTGGATCTACCCCTTTAACATTGGTTCCATGGGATTGAGAACTGCTGGAGATATTTGTCGGGGCACTTGTTTGAGAAATATTTTGCTTGGCACCAGACGACTTCTGGGAAAATGATTTTGATCTAGCTGGTATCTGAGATTTAACAGGACTTGAAATATTCTACAAAATGAAATGAATCTTTTTTCAAATTCATTAAACGACTAAAGTAAATTAACAGATCTAAGCAGTACAAGGATAGCGAAGGTCAATGGGGTATAATTCTAGCTAGTGTTTGAGATTACTAAGACTTTGAAACATTCTATAAAATAAAACGAATTCTAGTTCAGATTCATAAAATGATTCCAAGTAGACTAAAAGGTACAATACAGAACTCAATGTGTTACCATTCTAGCTGGTTTTTGAGATTGCTGAGGCCTTGAAACATTCTGCAAAATAAAATGAATTCCCGTTCAGATTCATAAAGTGTTCCAAGTAAATTGACAGATCCCACCAGTACAATTATAACAAAACAGAATGTGTTACCATTTTAGCTGGAATTTGAGATTGCTGGGGCCTTGAAACTTTCTGCAAAAGAAAATAAAATTCTGATTCAGATGCATAGAATCATTTTCAACCAAATTGAAAGATTGTTGTTAATCCCCATTCACAAGAATCCAGTACCTGTTTTGATGATGTCACTTCTGAAATAGCAGTCGGATTATAGCACAACAAACATAACACATGTCAAATTTGAGCAAAAGAAATCTGTGACTTACAATTAATGTATACACAAAAAAGCAAATTTCTAAAAGTAGAGGCTAATTGTCACATACACAGCATGAAAATTATAAGCTACAAATTAAACAAGAATAAATTAAGGACAATGTTAAAAGGCTTCTAAAGGCAAATTGCCAATTGGAATTTCAAAGAGTGAATTTGGTTCACCAATAAGATTGATAATTTTTATAGAACAGAAGATAGAGGTAATTGCATTTGCGATGGTTCCTTTTCTTGAAATGGCACCTCATCTGCATCTGACAAATAATGATACAAATACTATCATCCTTTTAGTTACCATTGTCTCATGATCATTTAGCAGAGCTAGAAATTCGCCCATGCAATTTGCTAGAAGCAGAACAGCAGATACACATGTTGTTCAGTTCAAACTTCTAAGAACATAGGATATGGAGATACGGTTACATGTTTTGGATGTGTGTGTGGATAAATCTGTGTTACTACATAAAGGTTAATGTATTGTGAACCTGCATTGATATTTGTGTGTGTGCATGCGTTAGGGTGAGTCAGTGTGTGTGTGTGGTGGGGGGGGTGTGGTGTGTCATTTGTGGGTGTGTGTGCATGCGTGTGCGTGTGCGTGTGTGGTCTCTAATATTTTCATTTAAGTATCATGTGTTTTTGTTTATCCTTCTGTTGTCATCCTTGTGTTGTATTGGAAATTGATTGTCCCCAAGCACTTTGGACTAGACTTTGGAAGATCCACAAAGACCCTCATATCTCTCCATTCCCAAAGAAACCTACTCCAGATTGTCTCCTTTCCTTGGCAAATGCAAATTGTATACCTGTCGATGGTGATACTTTAGGGGAGCTTGAGTATATCACAAATCTTGCATGTTTTGATAGATCATAGGCTTGTCTTCTACTTCCTACTCCTCACATTGAGACCCAATATTCATGTTCCATTGTTTTTAATCAGCTTTGTATCACCACATCTTCAACCCCCATTAATTCAATGCAGCAAAACATTCCATCATCTTCTAGACATAGCTGCTTGGTATTCATATCTTGCAACATATCATCCTTATTTGTGGAATCTCAGATTGCAAATTTTGAAGATTATCTTGAGGACATTCATCACCTCTTTGTTGATTGCCACATCATAGTTGTCAGCCCACCATCTTGATCATCTTTGGATCTCATTCTGACATGAGGACATCATTTTCAAAGGCACACATTTGGATTTGGATTCCTAATTCATCCAGTTTATGGGAATGGCTTCTCCAATCACCAATAGATCTATTTCTTCCTAAGGGGAGAAATGTTGTTTGCAGGCAATGGACCTTGTTTTGTCTTCAAGCATTCATTCATACATATATATTTTGTTTTGTGAGTCTATTATTATTATATAGTTTATTGTGTGAGACTATATATGCATAATATATCATACATACAACGGGGCATGGAGGGGGGATGTCTACAAGGCATCCCCAGGACATCTCCAATACAGATTCGCATCCAAAAAGGTAGGGAACATGTTCCTAAGGAACGTAGCTAATAATATAATATTATTATATGGGTTGGGCATATATTATACAAAAGATGTCTAATATTATTATATAATTTGGTGTGTGAGACTATATATGTAAAGTATATCATACATACATAGGCACACATACATTATGTCAAATTATTGTGTCTGGTATATGTCTATGACGTCTTACCAAAGAAAATTTCATTGCTTTTCCTTTGTCAGTGGTTAAATATAAACAACATTAATGTCAACTGTATTATATAGCTCACACACACCATAAGAGAGCTATGAGATGAATTCCAGATAGGATACAACTGTAAAATGTGAACAAACCAAACTCCCTTGCTAGCACATAACACATGAATTCATCTCAGAAATGTCAAGAATGTAAACTGGTAGGTACAATTAATGTTCAAAGTCAAACTATGCCATGCGTGATGCAACATTTAGCAATATCTGTTGTAGGAAAAGTATTGAGAATCTGTGAGTCTCTGCATGACTTGCGGAGTCCAGAGCCCAGTAGGTTGCCACAATTCTTTTGGCCTTGACTCGGCCAACTTGCAAGTTTTGCAGATTCTTGCAAAGTTTTTTCAAAAAAAAAAATTAATATCAGCTGACTCATCAGAGACTGAGACCAAGAAAACACTATTTAAAAACTGAAAAAATAAAAGTCATGATCATGATCCAACTCCCTAAGTTTTATGTTCTTTTTTCTGTCCATCTGGTTTTCACTTCCTGTTGTTCCTTGGGTTATCTTGCATGGGCCTATAAATTGATGGTTCATATTTTGGTGGGTGTCCTTATGGGCCTATGAACTTTTTTATCTAGTCTGTTTTTTCAATTCTACAATTTTGATACCACCATTTCAGTGGTTCTTCATGTGATGGTTTTATATGTGGTCCCCAATCCGGACTTTATTTGTAGATTTTTTATCTCAATTTTAAAAGAATTCCCCTAATTAAACAAAGCTTTATGGCCCAAACACAATGACAACTAGGATTTGACCTTAATCTTTCTCACCAAGTAAAGTGTCACAAATGATAACGGATAGCTCAATAAAACCTACAACTTTGTGCATGTAAGAGTTGAACTCTAAAATTTATGGTCTGAAGGCCTGCAGCTTTCAGCTAAGAAAAATGATAATGAATAATTACGACTTATTTTTATAATTCAGAAAACTTAATAATTTCTGTAGAGCTTTAAAAAAAAGTATACCTGATCGACGACTCAATATTTGTAACCTCTCAGAAACTTTCCCTTGCCATTTCAATATCTTTCCTCGATAATTCTTGATCTCCTCAGAACCACTAGAAACATAACAATGACAACAGAACTTGCTACTTTAGAAAATTGCATCAATAAATTAATGGTCTAAAGGTATCAATAAATCTTGATGGCCTCGAAAGTGCTAATAAATCATCATTAGAACATTTCATTGTTAACAACATTATGCTAAGGCTCCAAATTTGGATGAGGCCAGGGTACCAATGAAGTAGAGTCTCAAAAAAACCTATATTAAATAAAAGATCATCGGTACTCAGCTTATAAATAGTAGTAGAAATTGAATATTATGGTCATGAAGGGTGTAACAAAATAAACAGAATGAAATTATATGGATTTGAACAAGTGTGCACAAAATAGTTGTGTATCTAGAAAGTACAACCAGTAAAATTTAGCAATATAAGGAGATGCCAAAAGCACTGCCCACAACAAAAATAAATAAATAAAAATATCGCAGGCTATCAACAAAAATGTAAGCCCAATCCTAAGATATTGCATGAAGAATACATCCCTCACAACATCTAACAAGTAAACCACGAACTTCATCAGACATTGAAAGAGCACCTGTGGAGTCACCAACCACTGTATGTGACCGGTATAGATAATATTGTCAACGGATTTTTTTCCTTCTTATTTTTAAAATGAACATTTGCTAGTAACCACTAAATTACAGATATTGGCATTCCATTGTACACGCAATTACTATTGACTATTGAATACCTGTCATTCAAGGCATCCATCCTCATGACTTTATGTCAACATAGAATTTTAACCAAGCACGTCTATGACATTACGCTTTGCTACTATTGTATATGGGGCATTCATAAAGCTTGACTCACTGCTCTAAGCTTGCCCAATAGGAACCCATTTAAACCTTGACTTGAAGCAAGACTGAAGGATTTGGTCCTCATCCTATCTCCAAAATTACAACCACTATGGTTAAGCTAATTAGAGAATTTTTCTGTAGGAAACTCATCTTCATTTCTATAAGACCTCTCACATTCCATGAAACAATTTTTAATACATAATATCATCCAAAAGGCCATCCAAAGAATTTTAAGTTTCTCTAAACAAAATACTTCTAGTTTTTATTCAATAAATCACCCAACTGAAGGTGGGTAAAAACATAATTTTATGGCTCATATTTTACAAAGTTAATTTAATTCAACAAACTAGAAAAATTTGATTTTTAAAAACATTACAAACATTCATGCAACCTGGCATGATCTTCTTTACAATATTATGTGGAGAAAAAAATGATTTTCATAAATCTACACTTGAATATTTCTATTACATTTCTACTTGTCGGCCTAGAGTGTGCCACAGTTCCATGTAAATCTTCTGTGACTTTAGATCCAATTATCAGGTTGTCTTTAAATGCAACTTTAGGATTATCTTCAAACCTGACTTTCAGGTCATCTTTAAACCCGGCATTAATTAATGAAATAGTAATAACATTATTATGAAAAACGTTTAAGGTTTTTGCAGGTTTTTCATTTTTTGTCAGTTCTTAGAAAAGTGTCAAACAACACTTGTAAAGTAAATTTTTGTCAGGTGTTGTAGAAATTTCAATGAGAATGGAAAGCATCCTTTTATCATTTTAAAAAATTAAATACATATACAATATTGGTCCCACAGTTATACTGAGAGGGGGGGTGAATCAGTCTAACTGTCTAACACACCTTTTGATAATTTCAACTTTTATCAACAATGCAATTGAAAATAACACAATTACAAAAGACTCTAGATATATTATTATTATTATATATATATATATATATAAATATGATTTTACAATTGATAGAGGCACCAACCCCTCATTTACTATGTGAGCACCAACTCACTAGAGGCACCAACCCCTCATTCACTATGTGAGCACCAACTCACTAGAAGCACCAACCCTTCATTCTACAGTTCATTTCTTCAAAAACAATGGGATAACTCCAACCTTCACTAATCTGCTTATTACACCTAACCTCTTATTGTCAACTTCTGATTGCAGAATGATTATAAAATCTTCTTTTGTGAACTGCACATTATATTCTTCTCACTCAGCAACAAGATCTTCTGTATAACTCATATACTCTGGTTCTTCCTTATGTTTTTCTCAGAGGTCTGACATCTATATCAGATTTGTATCCTTATCGTGGCATACTCAACCCATCTTTTTACACATCCAAATAAAAACACAAAAATTGTAACCATATATATAAGCTTTCTTTATGAAGCAACATGTCTTTATACGTAAGAAGTCACTTTCTTTTGTTAACCTTGTATTAGTAATAAACTAATATTCAGCCGATCTGTTTAAGTCATGACTTTTCTCAACGATTTATCGTTATTAAATCGTGGTTTTGATAAATAATGATTAGCACTGAATCTTGTACGATTCTTAAAAATAATATAATTTTGTTCTGGAACTTGTTTGATTTGTTAATCACCAAATCGTGGTACTAATGATCAATGTTCTTATTTTATTCATTCTGCAATCAATCGACTTCACCCAGTCGATCTGCTACACAGTAAATCTTTAGTTTCTTCTGCAATTGATCTTCTTCACACAGTTGATCTGCTTTACTAACTTTATTCGATCTGCTCTAGTATGTCTGCACACAATATTTGCACAGGAGTCATGATGAGATCTGCTCCAGTATGTCTTGATCACAATGTTTGCATAGAGATCATTTTGACATCAATGACAATAATTCAACATCCAATAGGTTTATAGTTAGGTTTGTAACAATTTGTAGTCAGAAACTTCCTCTTTCAAAGTGCTAAAAAAGCAAAAACCTAGATATAATGTTGGTAAAAAATCAAGTCCGTTGAGCTTTTGTTGAGTACTATAGTTAAGTTCATAACAATTTGAAATTTGAAATTGGTTCTTTTAAAGTGCTAACAGAGCAAAAACCTACATATATTGTTGATAAAACTTATTGCCCTTCAAGCTTTAGTAGAGTGGTCAGTTTGGGCCTAGTGACAAAAATAAACAAATTAAGCCCAAGGGAATTAGATGGGAAAGCATGATAGGGCAGCAGGAGACTTTCCTCCTCAATTAAGCCCAAGGCTGCGGAATGAGCCTCCAAGTCATTCAGCCCCTTGGCCCACAAGCAAACCAACTTGGGGTGATCTACTTAATGAGGGAACCAGTACTACTGCATCTCCCTATTGCATATTTCACACTGATCCCAGATATAATTGCTTGTTGGAAATCAAATAAATATTTACTAATATTTCTTAATGAATTTGCTATTTAATGCGACAAATGAATTAAGCTTCTTAACAGAATTATAAACAAACAAATAAATAATACATTCACCCATATGGCATACCAATTGCTTTCCACATATTACAGATGGCAGCACTTTTCTGAGTTAATCTCTAAAATCAGAAATCCCATTCAATTGTTGTTGAATAATTGATATTTGTATGAACGATTAATTGAATGAATGAATTCCTTTAAGTGTATGATTTGAGGTATTGGTAAGTGATGATTAAGTGATTGTTGATTAAATGATTGATGACTGATATTGTAATCAATGCTGGTTTGATACATTGGTGAATGACAATTGAATGAATGCTGATTTGATAGAGTGGTTTACTGACTGATTGTTTACTTGATTTGGTAAGTGATGATTACTTTTGTGGATTCATGAGTGATGATTGATAAGTGATCCTTGAATGATTGGAATGATCTCTTTTATACTTCATTGTTGAAAAGGTTACCTCCTTTCATAAGACTTGAGTCACCACCCTCTGTTGATGCCTTTGAGAGTAATAAATTATTTTCCAAATTGATCTTTCTTTCATCTCCTCCTCAAATGAAATCTGAGAAACACACAGCAAATACTAAGAGGGGGGGTGGGGGTGTGAATCAGTATTTGAAGAAATTAAAACTTGAAACCACAAAGAAAAAAACAAAACATGAGAAAAAAATCAGTGAGAGCCAGACACCAGAATTTCTCGTGGAAAAACCTTTCGAGTAAAAAACCACGGCATGCAATAACTTTCTTTAACAAAGAAGGGCACCAACCCAGATTACAAATGAGAGCACTGACCCTCTTCGAAGCACCAACTTCAACCAAAAAAGCACCAACTCCAGTTAGAGCACCAACTCAAAATGGAACTCAGAAATTAATGAAATAGAACTTAACACAACTCTTCAGAATACACAGCAAAATATATCAGTGACGTACTGCTCTAACAATCTCATTTCCCCCTTTTTAAATCACACGCCCAATAGTCACTTTTTCTCAATAAATCCCCTTAACTTAGAATTTCATTCTTCATCCTAACAATACTGTCTCTTAAAAAAATTCTGCTCAAGATGAACAAATCACCACTCTGAAAATGAACACTCAGCACTCTACAGAGAACCTGCTCACTATTGAGGTAAAGAATAAATTCTCATAAAACAACGAGTCCCTCCAGCACCCCTTTTCATGCATTAAATATTTTCACAGTCCATCCAGTTTCAAACAGGCTGCATACCCATATAAATCTGTAAAAGCTGCACCTCCAGTCAACACACGAAATTGTCAAGAATGGCACCTCAATAATGAACCAAAACTTACGCAAGAACTGGCTTCTAAAAAAATTCTGCATACACGACATCAAGAAAGGTCACCCCCTACTCATCAAAAATGCTTTTGATACCTTTCAGAAAACTTTCGCATAACCCAAAATAAAACACACTTATTATTACGTGGTGTGCCCAGACTTCCAAAGAAAATCTTATCTATGTCGCATATCAATCATTTCCGAAAGGCTCGACCATTTTTTAAGAAATAATACTCCAATAAATTCCATAATGACCGCTGAGTAGACTTCACAGGCTACACGATATGTCTTATGCACTGCAAGTCTGCACCTCACAACTCAGTAAATGACCTCCGCAAAAAGAAGAATCGAACCTGCTGAAAAACTCTTTAGCAACATAAAGATTCTATATCTTTAAAAACGTATTTTTATCCAGCAAAACTATCATGTTCACTCATTTAAAAAAAAAAACAGATGCGATTTTGGGTAGCATTTCTGCCATGTCAGAGCCATGATTTTCTTTCATCATAAATTTATGCCACCACTCTAAGAGTCACCATACAATCATGAGGCAATACGGTGCGTATAGTCACCACAACTTTTCACCTGTTAATAAAAGCATACCACATCACTGTAAAATAATGATTGCTCGCGATTTTAAAAGAAAATGCAGCCAAGAAGGATCTCCACTATGTCTGCAATACCATATGTGGAACTGACAATCTGAACACAATTCATTGAACCGTTACACAGCAGAAACCACTGCAATTTTCTATTTAAAATAATCTTTGAAAAGAAACGTGGAGCCTCAAATACATGGGGTCATGTAATAAGTAAATAACCCGATTGATTTAAATTTGATAGAAGTTGACCCCCTCTAAATCTTCCAATGATGACATGGCACATGATCTGATGTAGCAGCTGACAAAATGACAAGTAAGCACTCACACTGCTAATGCAGACACACACCTGCTCAACTAGACACCCAGGCATCTCCAGCAAGCATACAAGCACCTCAAGTAGGTAACCAAGCAGCTCAAGCTGCTCAACCAGGCAGACAAGTAGCATAACCAATCAAACAAGAAGCTCAAGCAGGCAAGTAAAGAGCTCAAGCAGCTCAACCAAGCAAGTAGACAGCTCAACCAAGATGGCAAACAACTCAATTTGACCATAATGTATAATCAGCAACTTGACAAGCTCAAACAAACCTTTGACATCAATGACAAAAATTCTAACAATCTTCTCCTGTTTATATCTTCCAATGTAAGGGAGAAGTCACACCTCTTTATCATGTCTACCTTTTGCAATAGTCACAACCTTTCACAATTACCACTATTTGAAAGAGGACAACCTTTCATAACTTCTGCCCTTCAAAATAGTCACTTCCTTATCTTCTTCCCAATTCTTTCTCCTTTCATTATCCTTTCTTGATTCATACACTCCATTCTCTCCTCTTCATACCGTATCTTCAAGAAATGATTTCCCTTTTGTATCTTTATCCTTCAATAGTCATAACTCTTTATTTCATGCTTTTTGACCATTCATTAAACTTAATTAAATTTTCATTTTGATTTTATAATTATATTTATTTTGTTTCATTTGTCCTTATTATATATATTTTACTTTATTATCAATTATTATTAAATCTCATTTCAGAAGGGGGCATTACAGTCCACCCTACTGTCATGCCCCACCTGAAACTAGGGCAAAATATATATAAATCGCAGCCTTCTCAAAACTAAATTACAGCCTCATATAGCAATTGAAGCTTGGGCGATAGAAAAATAAATGAAGAGGGCCAACCTAGGGTTATGACAAAACAAATGCAAGAGTGATCACCATACAAATAAGGCCAACCTCGCCCAGGAAGATAAAAACTATGGGCAGATTATCCTAAAGGGACAACCTGGCCAGAAAGAAAGAAATTAATAATCTTTATTCTTGGCCAACTTGAACTTGAAACAAGGCGACCATTAGATGAAAGGGCACTTGAAGGGTATAAAGGAGAGGTTTTGAGGATCACCAAGGACATCAGAAAATTGGAAAAGAAAATAAAAGGGAGGGCAGGTCTGAGGTAGGATTTATGATCAGAATTTAAGGCGAATTATTGCAGATCTGTTAGCAGACTTATAAGCAGATCAGAAATTATTGAATCGCCAAATAGATCACAGGCAAATTGCTTTATGAATCAACCCTCTCTCCTTGCTCTAGCAGTGATTTCCCCCCAACATCAAACAGGAAGAGGAGAATCATTAAACATCAAATCAGTTTAACACTCCGGTTGGGTTTCAGTCAAGGCAACAGGTATCTCTAATCCTTATTCCCCTTCAATTAGGGCAGAAATTGGGCATCTCTAATTTGGGGACATTACATCTGCCCAAGGTTACTTGTCCTCAAACAATCACAAACTAGGATGCTTTAGAGATGCTACAATCCCAAATCAATCTTGGAAATGTTATGTATCTATCTAATGATGTAATGTAATTGATTAACTACCTATTTGTTGAAAAACTTTGTCTTTCATGTCTATGATTAATTTTCCCTCATCATCAAGTGGGGTAACTATGATTTTACCATAACTTGGGTAAGTTGTGTGTACACATTGAAACATAACAGAAAAATATTGTCACGTTCTTTCTAAGATAATACTGTAAATCTAGTGTTTAAGATGGAAATCGCAAAAAGGTTGATAATCATTTTGAAAATGGTGTTTTACTTGGCCATCTTAGTTCTAGCTATGCAGTGCAAATGGAAAGTCTACAGAAATGACTGATGTATTTTTATTTTATTTTTTGCAACAAGAATATGTTAATTTGAGTTCTAAAGAGTGTCCCTTGATTTAGTGTGTTTGGTTGATAGAAGTGCATCATCATGCAGTTTCAGATAAACCATCACGGAAAAAAAAATGGTCATAGGGTTCCATTGAACATCTAAAGCTGAGGGAGCCCCTTAGAATAATGTCAGCAAGGGTTGTGATAGGCATTTCGATATACAATATTCCAACTATTAGTACACAGAAAACATATTATGCCACAGTTCTGTGGGCATTGAAGGGAAAATCCACAAGCTTTTTGACAGGGAGAGTTACCTTAAACACTAGCCGGCAGAAAACCTTTTTCAACATTTTTGAAGAAGTTTATATAGATATTTAAATGCAAATTCAATCAGATTGTTGATTTCTTGTGATTGAAATCTATTCTATAAACTTTCATTCAGTGTACAATTAAATAGACACATTTGCCATACACTACTAACATATTGACACTCATGCCCTCAATTTCCAAATTGTTCTACTCTTATTTGTGCACGCAAAGACAATAAAAGAATGTGAACATGATAACTGGCACCATGTTATAACAGATCATAGAAATAAGATATCTAAACCATATAATGACCTTACCATGATCTGAGATTCTGTTGAAGAAATGGAGTACATGATGAATAGACAATTATTATAGCAGGTCATAAACATAAGGCACAGGTCTGTCAATATGGTGGCTGGAACATACTAGACTCTTAAGTCAACTGACACGTTGCTATGCAATTACATGTCCCTTTGGGTTACAAGACTTCTTTACTGTGCAAACTGTGGTGTGCTATTATGTATCTCTTAGTGGGATAAGAATTTTTGCTCTTGTGAACCACAATTATTTTTTTAATTTGTCTATAAGTCATTTTCTGCATAGCTTTTGCACTATTTTTGCATTTATTGCTTTGTATGACCTTTGAAGAATTGAAGACATTTTACATGCGCTGTCTATCAATTTCTAATTTTGGACTAGCCAGGTAAAATTTCTTTGGCCATGTATTTTGACATGCAGTATATCATATTAGAAGTGAATTTATGAGTCTGCGTATTTTGTGATTGTGAGAAGAGACCTCAGTTATATCATTTTGACAGATGGTGGAAGTCATGTATTGATGATTATTTCACTTTGGTTAAAGAAAATGAATTTCTTTTCTTCTACCCTTGACATATATGGTATAAGTTGATAGAATTGTGACTTCTACAAAGTCATATTTTGGAGTTTGTTCATGATTCAGATTCATCATATTCTGTGGGTTTCTATTTTTCAGTCCGGATTTTGTTTTAAATTTAACACAAAAATTTTGAGTAATATTTGTAATGAACTTGGTAGATGAAGTATGTTTCAAGGCTTTATGTCATTCTGCATATTGTAAGAGGATTAATGTTATTGATATAAACTACCTTAGAATCTTGATGAATGGTTATAACCAGTGCACTTTGAAAGGATTCATAGGAATGCGGGAGCTCTTATACAGCTTAAATCAACATGGAGTAAACATGCTGAAAACACATCAAGCATAATTACATGTAAGATGCAAAGCCTACACAAATACAGGTAAGACACAAAGCATACACACAAATACAGGTAAGGCATGAAGCATGCATATAAATAAACGTAAGACACAAAGCATACACATAAATACATGTAAGACACAAAGTATACACATAAATACATGTAAGACACGAAGCATACACATAAATACAAGTTATAGGCACGAAGCATACATGTGAAAGGCACACAAATATAGAACTGCAATATTGGCCTACTTGATTTTATTTTTTATTTACTTTAGACGAGGGATGAATAGTTAGTCTTAATTGAATGGCGGTTGAAGTAGGTTTGCCCCACAGGCTGGCAGGGTTAATGCCCTGATACCAATTGTTATGTCCCCTTTGGGGATAAACCTGATTTTTGTTAAAGTAGAACCAGAAAGCTAAAAAATCAGATGACATAAAAAAAAACTTATGAGAACAAGATGCACAATAATTATCCTGGGAAAACCCTCCACCTGAGGGTGAAAAACCCGGCCACACAAAGAAATTATTTATTGAATGCTCAAACTGAATACATAGCTCTCAAAATGAACAGTCAATCATCTAACAATAACCATGACTGAACATGAATACTAATATCTTTTACTGAGACTTCGTTCAACTTCTATCAGACTGACTGAAGATAACAGCAGCATATAATAATCAGCAACATCCAGAACTCTATCACAGAAGATCAGCAAAACATTAGAATATTGAATGTCTCACTTCACACACTTTGGCATCTATCGAACTCACAAAATAGAATAACACGTCCAGATATAACTCTCAAAGGAGAAAGATGGAAGATCGAGCATCAAATGAATTGTCAGTTACACAACCGACACCAAGAGAAGCCTCGAACACACGGAAATGATGAACTTGAAACGGAAGAAATCCACGAAGAAGTAACTGCTGCCAGCTCACATACAGACCGGAGATGGTAAAGGAAGAAGATGCAAAACTACAGCTAATTGCTGACAAACACAACGAAGAAATAGAACTCTATTCTCCTGAAGCTACACACAATAACACTCCCTCTTAGCAAAGGAGACATCATTTACTGATTTTCCAAGTCATGGAGTCTCTCAACATGACAAACACAATGACTACACTCATATGAATAAATAAAACAAAAATAATCACGGATTCTCTCAATGTGATAGCATCATGGATTCTCTCAACATGACGTTCACCATGGCTACTCCCATGAGTGAAATAAACACAAGCTCTCATCATAGAGTCACTCAATGTGATGTTTGTTAATTTTGTATCAGACTGTAGCAAATTAGATAACAATAACAGATAGACAAATCAATGCACACAAAGAGCACCAAACTACCCTGGGAAAAACTCCCTCTTGGGGGTGAAAAACCCAACAACTAATCTCAGATCTTTATTATCCAATAATGAGAGGTGATTACAATATGCTTCAAAACTTGAAGCAATCAAGACCAGCAAGATATGCACAGAAGAACAGCATATACAATGATACACTTATCTCTGAGAATAGAGTGGTTTGCTGTCACAAGTAGGTTCGCTGTCTCAGAGATGAAGTTCGCTGCCTTCAAAAGATGTTCGCTGCCCTTCAAATGGTGTTCACTGTCCTTCCAATTATGATCGCTGTCACTGGAGATCAATTCGCTGTCCTAGGATGAGGTTAGCTGCCTTCAAGGATAGTTCGCTGCCTCCAAAGATAGTTCGCTGTCACTAAATGATGATTCGCTGACTCAGAAGACAGTTCACTGTTGAATGCTGAATGTGTTTGCTGATCATAGAAGATATTCACTGTACGAATATGTTCGCTGAATTGTGTGTGTTTACAATGAGATTGTTTTTACATATATATGAGACTCTAGCCTTCCAATTTACCTTAGGTCGGCTTTACAATGAAAGCAAATTAATGACAATACAAAACTTAAGGTTGGTGCCTAGACGGGTAGGTCATGATTAAACACAAGTTACATATACCGCCCACTTAGGGCTCGGCTAACACAAATCATTTATGCCTTCTAAGGCCGGCAGGGCCACATACACGCTAGGTGTGCTAGGTCGGCCCTAGAAGGGCTCCGACCTAGCTACATACATCAACACTCCCTCTTAGCTAGGGAGGAGACCTTCTCAATCTCCGAGATACATGGCTCCTCCCATGAAAAATGCAAATGAATACAACCACCATGGCTACTCCCATGGATGACGTTCACCGTAGCTACTCCCAGAGGGTGAACAAGCACAAGTGCTAAATCATAACATCCACCATGCCTACTCGCAAAGGGTGGGTCCACCATACCTACCCGCAGAGGGTGGAAAAACACAAGTACATCATGGAATTTCTTCCATGACATCCACCATGCCTACTCGCAAAGGGTGGATCCACTATGCCTACTCGCAGAGGGTGGAAGAGGGCTTTCACTTCAAACTTCTCCTGGAGAAGAGTGCATTACCACCATGCCTACTCACAGAGGGTGGAAGATACATCTCAATGTATCACTGATGCTGAGACTCCCTCTCAGCAAGGGCTTCATTCTCCACAACTCCAAGCTTGTCCCGAAAATGCACAAACTTCACTTTGGTAAGGGGCTTGGTGAGAATGTCGGTCATCTGCTCCTCAATGCAGATGTATCTCAGCTGAACAGCATTCCTCTGTACCATATCCCTAATGTAGTGGTAGTGAATCTCAACATGTTTTAATCTGTCAAGGAATAATGGATTAACTGAAAGCTTCACACAGCTTTGGTTATCACAATGAATGATAGTAGGCTCCAATGATTGTCCGAACAATCCTGCAAGGAGCTTCCGAAGCCACACGGCTTCACGAGACGCCACACATGCTGCAATGTATTCTACTTCTGCAGTACTCAATGCCACTAAAGACTGTTTCCTGCTACACCAAGAAATCATGGCGGATCCCAAGCTGAAGCAAACTCCAGAAGTGCTCTTGTGATCAGTGACACTTCCTGCCCAATTAGAATCTGAATAACCTTCTGTTGACGTGTATTTTGTACACTATCAAACACAGAATAAAATACCCAAGGGTACCTTATCCTCTCTTGAATAAAGCCTCCGAATGCTGAAGATGTCGCGAAAAGGTTCAATCGGGATGACTTCAAGGTTCTTGTATGTAGGGTCTCTACGTGTGGATAAGCTCTCTGTGGTATGATGTGATTTGCTGGAATCACAAGGGGACTTACACTTGATGACTAAACTTCTGATTTGCTTTGAATATTGCTGGAACACAGGCTCTTACTAGCTTTGACTTGAAAAAAGGAAAAAAGACGAGGGCGAGGAAAGGATCTAATCCTAACACTAAGAATGTAAGAGCAATGAATGATCTTTGATGAAATTCTAACTAAGTCTTGTTTTGACATCCCAGGACCATCTCCACAAGGTTAGTGCGATCTTCGAAGGAAAGCTTTATGATGTTCAAATCATCACTGCAGGCATAGCCACCATCAGGTTGATGCATATCAATGAAGAAGCGACAATTGAAGTTAAGCTTAAGCTGAATGATTCCAGTTGACCACACAAGGCAAGTCTGCAATCAACAAACTGCTAGTAGTATGGATATATGAATTCCACCATCAATCAAGCACATTTCTTCCACTCATCTAATAACATGAAATCAAATACGAGAAGTATAGAGACCATGCAAATTGTCGAATCGACCCATAAATTTCACCATTTCTTCAATGAAGTTACAAGTCTTTTACAACAACATCTTGGCAACAATCTTTGCCTTCTCTCTCTACTCTACTCTAATTGCTATTCTATCAACTAGCTAATCACCTCCTAACTACTCTCTATCTGTCTTCTAACTGCTTCCAACTATATTCTAACTCTTTCTAATTGCCTTTACAAAATGAAATGTCAGGGCTTATATAGTGCCCTCAATACAATTCGATGGCTTAGATCAATTCGAGATCAACGGCCAAGATTCAACAATGAAAAACCTAATTAGGGTTTGTTACAACCATTACATAACATTTAATGCTTGACCAATGATAAAATTGTATTGCTTGGACATATGTCCTCTCTAGAAAATTCCACCAATGGATAGCCGGGGTAGGTACATCGGAGTTTATGCCACCTTCCATGAGTTAGGTACATTGAATCTGGACATGCTGAGGTGGACCACACTGACTAGAGAAGTGATGACTAGGATGCCACCTCGTCTGACACTTGTAACTTGGCAGATATTCAACTTGATGTTGTTGAGAAGCTATCTTTAATTAACTCTTCTGAAATTATCTGCTTCTTCAACGAACCCTTTGCTCTGACTTCTTATGTCCTTGATTTGCAGGATGATGATGTACCTCGCCTTGGAATGCTGGATTGGAAGAGGTCGCCCTTATCTTGATGATGCTGGATCGAAGAAGGTCGTCCTTGTCAATGCTAGACTGGAGGAGGTCGCCCTTGTCCTTGCTTGATCGTCCTTAATGAGAAGCTGCCGACTTGTAGATCTTTCGAGCTTGAGAGTCGCCATCTTGATACCTACACAACATTTCACAATTAATAATATATCTTGAAGTGTAGAAATTAAACTTTAAAAGGAAGATTCAAGATTTTAATTAGGAAACTTCATGATAAATCTTGAGTTATCATTTCCTAATTAACCATGTAATACTTAGATTTTTCCAAAAAATGTCTAAAAAATCAAACCTTGAATAAGGGTGTCAAGATGATTTTGCCATACCTCCTCTTGAGAATTAACTCTAAGAAATGATGCAAAAATAAGGTGAATTTGCTGGGCAAAATGTAGATCAAGACTCCCTTTAGCAAAATGCGCCTCCTTTAGCTTGGAAAAGAACTCCACCTTCCTCTTCAAAAATCTGGAAATTCGCCTTCAAATACCTTCAAAACATCTGGATTTTATCCTCCAATCTAGCAAGAAATACGCCTCTCCAATAGCCTTCAAGATGAATTTCGCCCTCCTTAGTCTCCACACTTGGTAGAAATTCACTCCACTCCTCTGGATTTCGCACTTCTTCTTTGCCCTCCAAATCGCACTTGAAATAATGAGTGAATGATTTGATTAAAATCGCTCAACACACCTCTATTATATAGGCGCTCACCACTTCCTTTTCCCATAGGCCGACTTGGTAAAATAAAACCCAAAATAAACAAAAATTAATAAAAGAAGAGGCCGAGTTTACAAAAATATTAAAATGATACCTCAAGCGCTCTATCTTTTAAATTTTAATTTAATAATAATTAATTTCGAAATGCCTCAATTAATAATAAAAAAAACGATTTTCCAAGGCTCAAAATTAATTATTAAATGCTATGCGCTTTTCATTAAATGCCAATTTAATTAAAAAAAAATTTAAAATATTTCGAAGTTTTTGGGCGAACTTGGCATCTAGTGCGATTTGCTAAAATAAGGCAAAAAATAATGAATTTTGATAACTTCGCTCTGGTCCCTTGGAGAGGGACAGGAGCGCCCTTGTATTTTAAGCCTTGCATCTCTTGCTTCCACGTTCAAAACTTCATCCTAGGTGTCCAAAATGGCATTTTATCTGGAACTTTAAGTTCAATTCATGTGATCTTTGGAAGGAGCTTGTCTTAAGGCATTTTTGCCCTGGTCCCTTGGTGAGGGACAAGAGCGACTTTTGGTTCATTGCACAAACTCTTGATCATATCAACCTCGAATTACTTTCTAGACGTAGAACATCACTCCCCACTTCATCTTGAGTCCTAGCAACAAGAAATAGCATTTCAAAATGTTAGGTACTTAGGCATTTTGAAGATTTCGCTCTGGTCCCTTGGAGAGGGACAGGAGCGCCCTAGCCAATTTTCATCGAATTTTGTGGTCCTTGCAACTCCATTCTTCTTTGAAGAACTTTAAATATCATTCCAAACTTGTGCCTTGGCCTGGACTCGTCCCAATTTGGAGAGGAAGGCTGGCTAATGTGTTTTTCGCCCTGGTCCCTTGGAGAGGGACAGGAGCGATTTTGCAACTATGAGCTTACTTGTGTTTTGCTAGCCTTCGAAATTATCTTCATTGTACCAATCACGCCCCTTTTCATTCATTTCAAACATAAAACTTGCTTTGCCTTTGCGAGAGATTGGCCTTGTGAGAAAATCGCTCTGGTTCCTTGGTGAGGGACAGGAGCGCCTATTATCTTTTGGGTTGATTTTCTCCTTCGTGGCCCACTCAAGTTATATTCAACGCACAAATCATGTTTTTCTTGATCTCTTCAAATCATAAAATCATCTTGATCCTGCAAGAACAGTACAAATTTGAAATTCAAGCTCCGGTCCTTCAGTGAGGGACAGGAGCAAATTTTGTCTTCTAGGCCAAAATGCTTCACTTTTCACCATGAAATGTCTTGGCTAAGGAAGATATCATCTTACTTCATGCTATGAATAAAAGTTAATGTCCAAAAAAGGTCTAAAAATTTTGCACATAAAGAAAAGCGCTCTGGTCCTTCAGTGAGGGACAGGAGCGAATTTGACCTTCTAGGCAAAAACTTCATCATTTCATTGTCTTGTCTGGATGTTCTATGATGCTCATTTCGTCCTTCACCATGCCTTTGATGTTCCAATTTGACCAAACAAGGTCAAGAATGACTCAAATAAGCCTTTTCGCCCTGGACCCTTGGTGAGGGACAGGAGTGCTTCGTCTTGGTCCCTTGGAGAGGGACAGGAGTGAAATTCGCTGTGGATCCTCAGTGAAGGACAGGAGCGAAATTTGACTTTTCGAACTCTCTATCAGGATAATTTTTATGGAATATAACATTTAAGTATAAGTGACATTTCCTTCTATCCTTCTATCCTTCTTCTTTCTTATACTTTAAGTTATATTCCATATATACTTTCAGGATGTTTGAGAGTGGTTTCAGACCTCCAGGAGTTATATTGCAAAATCTAGTTTTTTGAGGTTTTTCAGTTTCCAGACTTAGTCAAATTCAGGATCAGGACATTCCAGACTTAGCCAAATTTCAGGATCAGGACTTTCAGAATTAGCCAAATTTCAGGATCAGGACTTTCAGACTTAGCCAAATTTTCAGGATCAGGACTTTCACTCCAGCAGGACCTGCTATCCTATTGATCTCCCCGACAGCACTCAAAAGTGCAAAAGCCAACTGACAAAACCCTAAAAGACCTAGAAAACAAACCCTAAAAAGCAAAAAAAACATGGGTCCCCATTTGCAATGGGGCGATGTGTGAAAACGTCACAACACCTTCCAAGTTCATAACAATGTTGGAGGAGTACTTCAATCCATAGCCAACCGTGCCACGCAAGTATCTCAAGATATGCTTGGCTGATGTATCTGTCTTGATTCACTCATGAACTGACTAAGTGCACTCACTGCATAGCAAATATCCAGTCTAGTGTTAACTAGATACATCAAGGATCCAATCAAATGTCTGTACATGGTAGGATCCACAAGATCTGAACTAGATGCAGCTTCCCTCATTTTCTTCAAGTTAGTTTCCATCGGAGTAGGAATGGACTTACAATCTAACATTCCAAACCTCTTCAAGATATCAATGGTGTATTTGCCTTGACTTAGGATGATCTCATTAGGCCTCTACCATACTTCTAACCCGTCCTAAGTCTTTCATCTCAAATTCTGAAGTCAACTCCTTCTTGCACTTGTGAATGAGATGATCTTCCCCTATAACAAACAAGTCATCAACATATAATACCAAGATCAACATTTCACTATTAAATACCTTGAAGTAGAGTTTTGGATCAGCATCATTTTTGCAAAAGCCCAAACCTGTTAAGTATCTATCAATTCTCTCATACCATGCACGAGGAGCTTGCTGAAGGCCATATAAAGCTTTCTTCAGTTTGCATACATGAGACTCTTTCCCATGAATCACGAAACCCTCAGGTTGCTCAATGTAGGCCTCTTCCTCAATCACACCATTGAGAAAGGTTGTCTTCACATCCATCTGATGTAGCTTCCATCCCTTAGTTGTTGCAATTGCAATAATGGTCCTGATGGAAGTATATCGACCAACCGGAGCGAAGGTTTCTTCATAATCTATCCCTTCTTTCTAAAAGAAACCACGAGCCACAAATCTAGCCTCGTATTTCTCAATGCTACCATCAACTGCATGCTTAATCTTGAATAGCCACTTGGAAGATACAACTAACTTGCCCTTAGGTCTTTGCACAATATCCCAAACATCATTCTTAAGGATGGATTGATATTCTTCGTCCATAGCATCTTTCCATACTTGCTGATTTGCGGCTTCCTCAACACTAGTAAGCTCAGTCTCAGTTAGATTACACATCTAAGCAACATAACAAGAGAATTTCTGAGGTCTCTTACTTTCTCAAAATGTACCTCTAGAAACCGTGAACTATTATGCCACCTACATAGTGTTCCTTGCCCAAAGAGATCTCTTTCGTGTTATAACAATATCTCTAGGCCCATCAGTAGGGTCCATACGCTCAACTGGATCATTGTGCATCTCAGGTTCTGAAGGCTCCCTCTCGATCTCAGGATCTGACGGCTCCCTCTGAATCTCAGGAACATGATCAATATTCATGTCTCGAGGATGGGCTTCATCTTCTATCTCCATGCACGAACCCTTGCATTTCTTGAATGCAACATCTTTGCTGACCTCAATGTACCTCTGTCCTGGAATGTAGATTTTGTACGCCTTGGAAGATTCTTTGCAGCCCACAAATATTCCTCTCTTGCCAGAAGGCTCCAACTTGGTCCTCTTGTCTTTAAGCACATGTACATATATTGGACATCCAAAGATCCTCAAGTGACTGATATCAAGCTTGATCCCCGTAAAGGCTTCTTTTGGAGTCATATTTTGCAATATCCGATGAGGGCATCTGTTCTAAATGTATACAGTTGTTCTAGAAGCTTCTGCCCATAGAAAAGTCTGAAGATCCTGATCAAGAATCATGGCTTTGGCAGCTTCAACTATAGATCTGTTATTTCTTTCTACAACCCCATTTTGTTGAGGGTTGTAGGGAACACAGAACTCCCTCTTGATCCCTGCCTTAGTACAAAAATCATGACAACTACCCGAGGTGTATTCACCTCCATTGTCAGACCTTAACACTTTAATTCTTTTCCCAAATAAGTTTAAAACTAAGGCCTTGAATTCTTTGAATCTACCTAGGACTTCATCAGACTCTTAAGACTTTAAGAAATAAATCCAAGTCTTCCTAGAGTAGTCATCTATGAAGGATACATAATACAAGAATCCACTAGGAGATGCAACTGACATGGGTCCACATAAATCAGAATGCACGGGAGCTAATATTTCTTTTGATCTACTCTCACTACTATGAAATGGACTCTTAGTGTTTTTACCCATAGCACAACCTTTACATGTATCATTATGAACATGATAGAGTTTAGGCATACCTTTAACCATCTTCTCTAAGGTTGGAAGGGCCCGAAAGTGAAGATGTCCAAGTCTTCTATGCCACAACTCGCTTGAACTGGAGGAGTCATGAAGGAGAGCTTGGAATGGACGAGTGGAAAGCTTGTACAAGCTTTCATACCAATTCCCAATCACACGAGCAGATTTAATGCTAGATTTCTTTGGCCATGCGAGGACTCTTCCTTCTGAGAATGCCACTTGATAACCTTTATCCTCCAAGGTTGAAATGGAGATAAGGTTCCTCCTTATTCCTGGCACAAACAGGACATCACTGAGTTGAAGAGAGATTCTTGAATCAAGGTTGAGGGAAGTAGCACCGAACCCTCTCGCAGAATAGCGCGCATCATCTCCAATGATAACTTGGAGATTAGACTCTCTCTCAACCAAATCTGAAAGATGCTCCCGATAGCCGATAATGTGTCTAGAAGCTCCACTGTAATCAGCCAAGTATCACTATCTGTGGGAACGTTGCTTGACAGGACTGAAATGAAGAGGAATTCATTGGAGTTGTCTTCCGCTTCCTTCTGATTTGAAACTTCATTGATGTTCACCCCTTGATGCATCGGTCTTGACTGGCAGTCTCTTGCATAGTGACCAAACTTGTCACATCTGAAACACTCAATGTGAGAGAGATCTTCTTCTTCTTAGAATCAGGTGCAAATGTTGACCCTTGATCTTTGTTCCTCTTTAAGTTGCCTTTCTTCCAATTCCCTCCTTTCTTCTTGAAGGATTGGGTAGCAAGAGCATGAGAGCCTTCACCATGAGAGCTCTTGATGATACCTCTTGCAGATAGCCTAGATTCCTCTTGAATGCAATCAACACAGAGGCGGTCAAACTTGGGAAATTTGGATCAACCATTCAATGCAAGCATGACTAGGTCATTGTCCACAACTTCATCTCCAATGGCGTTGAGCTAATCTCTCAATTCTAAAATCTTCATGAAGTAGGTGATGACTGAATCTCCTTTTGCCATCTTGACTTGATGAAGTTGTTGACGCAATGTGAGTGCTCTACTTGTGTTGTTGATCTCATGCATCCCCTCCAATGTCTTGAACATATCTCTAGCTGAAGACATCTTGGAGATGATGGGAACAAGATGATCTTTCACGGAGTCAATAAGGATCTTTTTGGCTTTGATTGCATTCTTCTTGAACTGAAGCTTCTCATCTTGATCTTCAGGTTCAAATTGCTCCTTTCCTTGTACAAACTCCAAAAGATCATTTTCTTCTAGGGTGACAAGGATTCTGAATTTCCATGAGGTGAAATTTGATGCTCCTTCAAGTCTATCCTCAACCTTCAGACCATACACCATCTTGAATGCTAGAAATGGTGTGAAGAATGTGAAATAGGAGAGCTGCTACAAGGTCTGATCACAACTGAGAAAACCTTAGCTCCGATACCATGTTAATTTTGTATCAGACTGTAGCAAATTAGATAACAATAACAGATAGACAAATCAATGCACACAAAGAACACCAAACTACCCTGGGAAAACCTCGCTCTTGGAGGTGAAAAACCCAGCAACTAATCTCAGATCTTTATTATGCAATAATCAGAGGCGATTACAATATGCTTCAACACTTGAAGCAATCAAGACCAGTAAGATATGCATAGAAGAACAGCATACACAAGTAGGTTCGTTGTCTCAGAGATGATGCACTTATCTCTGAGAAAAGAGTGGTTTGTTGTCACAAGTAGGTTCGTTGTCTCAGAGATGAAGTTCGTTGCCTTCAAAAGATGTTTGCTGCCCTTCAAATGGTGTTCGTTGTCCTTCCAATTATGATCGCTGTCACTGGAGATCAATTCGCTGTCCTAGGATGAGGTTAGCTATCTTCAAGTATAGTTCGCTGCCTCCAAAGATAGTTCATTGTCACTAAATGATGATTCGCTGACTCAGAAGACAGTTCGTTGTTGAATGCTGAATGTGTTTGCTGATCATAGAAGATATTCGATGTATGAATATGTTCGCTGAATTGTGTGTGTTTACAATGAGATTGTCTTTACATATATATGAGACTCTAGCCTTCCAATTTACCTTAGGTCAGCTTACAATGAAAGCAAATTAATGACAATACAAAACTTAAGGTTGGTGCCAAAATGGATAGGTCATGATTAAACACAAGTTACATATACCGCCCACTTTGACTGTTACAAATCATTTATGTCTTCTAAGGCCGGCAGGGCCACATACACGCTAGGTGTGCTATGTCGGCCCTAGAAGGGCTCCGACCTAGCTACATACATCAACAATGTTGTCATGGAGTCTCTCAACATGACATCCACTATGGCTACTCCAATAAATGAAAAGAGCATCAAGGGCTTTCACCTCAAATTTCTCTCACAGAGAAAAATGCATTACAAGGGACTGCACCTCGAACTTCTCCCTCGTAGAGAAGAACTCATTAACATGTAAAAGATTCATTACAGCTGAGATTCCCTCTCAGCAAGAGCATCATTCTCCACAATACCAAGCTTGTCTCAAAAATAACAAAGCTTCACTCTAGGAAGTGGCTTAGTGAGAATATCCGTTGTTTGCTCTTCAGTGCAAATGTACTTGAGCTCCATTGCTTTCCTTTGAACCATATCTCTCAAGTAATGATATTTTATTTCCACATGCTTGGTTCTATCATGAAAAACAGGATTAACTGAAAGATTCACACAGCTTGGGTTATCACAATGAATCACTATAGGTTCCAAAGGCTGTCCAAACAATCCTGCAAGCAATTTGCGAAGCCATACTGCTTCTCTAGCTGTTGTAGCAGCTGCAACATATTCAACTTCTGTTGTACTTTGGGCCACGCATGATTGCTTCCTACTGCACCAAGAAATCATAGTTGAACCTAAGCTAAAACAACAATCGGAAGTGCTCTTCCTGTTAGGTACACATCCTGCCCAGTCTGAATCAGAAAAACCTTGCAATTTCAGACCTCCACAAGAAGTATATTTCAGACCATATCCTACTGTACCACGCACATATCTCAATATATGTTTAGCTGCAACAAAATGAATCCGTCTAGGCTCACTCATAAATTGACTAAGAGTGTTAACAGCCTAACATATGTGAGGCCTAGTATTAACTAAATACATCAAAGATCCAATCTATTGTCTATACATAGTAGGATCAACTAAGTCTGAACTAGCTGCAACCTCGTGTAACTTTTTTAGATTTGCTTCCATGGGAGTTGCCATAGACTTGCAATCTAACATACCAAATCTTTTCAAAAGATCAATGGCATATTTCCCTTGACTCAATATGACTTCATTTGATCTTTGCCACACTTCTAAACCAAGAAAATAATGCATCAAACCAAGATCTTTCATCTCGAATTCAAAAGCTAACCCTCTCTAGTAAGAAATAAAACATCAACATATAGAACTAAAATTAAGGCTTTATCATCAATTACCTTGAAGTAGATATTTGGATCTGCATCATTTTTGAGAAAACCCAAGCTCAACAAATACTAATCAATTCTTTCATACCAAGCACGTGGAGCTTGCTTAAGACCATACAAGGCCTTTGATACATGTGATTCTTTCTCATGGATCACAAATCCATCTGGTTGCTCAATAAAAACTTCTTCTTCAATTACACCATTCAAGAATGTTGTCTTTACATCCATCTGATGCAATTTCCACCCTTTAACAGCTGCAATAGCAATAATAGTTCTAATAGAAGTGTAACGTGCTACAGGTGCAAAGCCTCTTCATAGTCTATGCCTTCCTTTTGTGAAAAAACTCTAGCTACAAATCTAGTTTTATATTTTTCTACACTCCCATCAGCTGCATGTTTAATTTTGAACAGCCACTTAGAAGAAACAACAGATTTACCTTTGGGCCTAGGAACAATATCCCACACATCATTTTTGATAATGGATTGATACTCCTCCATCATGGCATCCTTCCACACTTGCTGATTTGAAGCTTCTTCAAAATTAGAAGGCTCGAATGCTATAAAGTGACTCATCAAAGCTACATATCCTGCATACTTATGAGGCCTTTTACTCTCTCTGAAGGTGCCACGAGGGGCTGCATATTTTTCAGCCTCTTCCATAGTGTGTCGAGCCCACAATGCTCTTTTCTTATTAGCTGAAATATTACTGGGACTGGCAGAAGTATCTATAGAATCAATTGGATCAACAGGATCAGCCGAGTCTTCTAAATCTGTATTCTCCCTCTGAATCTCTGAAGGTGAATCCGGATCAGCCATATCTATGTCTTGAGGAGGCTCAAATTCTTCTCTATCAGATTCCATGTTAGACTCTTTAGATTTCTTGCAAGCTACATCTTCATCAAAAGAGACATCCCTGTCGATTTCAATTTGCTTTTGACCTGGAATGCAGATTTTGTATGCTTTTGAAGATTCACTATAACCAACAAAGATGCCTTTCTTTCCTGAAGGTTCTAATTTAGTTCTTTTCTCTTTTGGAACATGAATATAAACAGGACATCCAAAAATTCTGAGGTGACTAATGTCTGGTTTGATACCTGAAAAAGCTTCTTCTGGAGTCATGTTGTCTAGGATTTGATGAGGACTACGATTCTGAATGTATACTGTTGTCCTGCAAGCCTCTGCCCATAAAAATGTTTAAGACTTTGATCATGGATCATAGCCTTCACTACCTCAACAATTGTCTTGTTCTTTCTTTCAGCTACACCAGACACAAAACTCCCTCTCAATCCCACCTTCAACACAAAAGTTATGAAATAAACCAGAAACATATTTTCCCCCATTATCAGATCTTAGAACCTTTATCTTCTTGTTAGATAAATTTTCAACAAGTGCTTTAAATTCTTTAAATCTGGACAGCACTTCATCAGATTCTTTAGACTTAAGAAAATAAATCCAACACTTACGAGAAAAGTCATCAGTGAAGGTAATATAATACCAAAAACCACTAAGGGAAGCAAATGAAATAGGGCCACACAAATCAGAGTGAATTAACTCTAGAATATCCTTTGCTCTATTTTCACTACTATGAAAAGTACTATTAACATTCTTACCTAGAGCACATCCCTTGCAGACACATTCATGGTTTTGATTCAGCTTTGAAAGACCAACAACTACCTTCTCCATTGAAGACAAAGTTCTGAAATTTAGGTGACCAAATCTTTTATGGCACAGCTCACTTGAACTTGTAGAATCATGAGTTAATGCTTGGATAGGATGGGCTGAAATCTTGTAAAGACTGTCATGATGAACACCAATCTCACGAGCTGACTGAATGTTGGTGTTCTTCTTCCATGCAAGAACTTTTCCATCAGCAAAAGTAACATGATAAGTCTTCTAACGCTGAAATAGAAATTAGATTCCTCTTAATACCAGGAACAAAGAGAACATCGCTCAGAAGAAGAGGAATACCAAAATCCAACTGAAAGGAAGTAGAACCAGCACCCTTCACAGAATAACATGCATCATCACCAATGATAGCTTGGAGATGAGAATCTTTTTCCTTCAAGTTGGAGAGGTGTTCACGATAACCAGTAATATGGCAGGAGGCTCCACTATCAATAAGCCATGTATCACTGTCAGTAGGAATATTACTGGAGAAAGCATAAATAAATAAGAATCCCTCTGAATTTTCACTAGACTCTCTATGAGGAGAAACATTTCCAACATTTGTTGTTGCGGCTTGTTGTTTGGGTCTAGAAGGACATTCTCTAGCAAAGTGACCAAACTTGTCACATCTGAAGCATTGTACTCTAGAGAGGTCCTTTCTTCTCTTAGATTCAGGTGTTGAATCAGAATTTCTATCTTTGTTCCTTTCGAAGTTTCCTTTCCTTCCTTTTCTTTTAGACATATAGGCAACAAGAACATGATCTTCATGATGACATTTACGTCCAATTTCTCTTGCCTCCAATCTGCATTCCTCTTGAATGCAATCAGCTCTCAATCGATCAAACTTGGGTAACTCATTTCTTCCACTAATACCTTGAATGAAAGATTCCCAAGAGTGAGGGAGGCCATTCATGGCCAGCATAACCAGGTCTTTATCCTCAATAGAATCTCCAATAGCATTGAGTTGATCCTTCAATTTTGTAATCTTCGTAAAGAAAGAAACAACAAATTCACCTCTAGCCATTTTGATATGAAGGAGTTGACGTCTCAATGCTAGAGCTCTACTAGTACTGTTGAATTCATACAAACTTTGAAGACACTTGAACATCTCTTTGGCTGAATCCAACTTGGATATAACAGGTACCAGATGATCCTTAACAGAATCAATCAGCATCTTTCTTGCCAAGAAGTTGTTCTTTCTCCATTGTGCTTTCTCAGAATCATCAGAAGGTTCATCTACAACAGACTTCACATAGTTGAGAAGATTATGCTCTTCAAGCACAATGAGGACTCTAAACTTCCATGAAGTATAATTAGTTGCACCATCCAATCTGTCTTCAACTTTGAGTCCATTCACCATTGTTGAAACTTGAAATACACAAGCTAACATAAGCAAAGAATATTTCAAAACTAAATGATCTGGTTCTAGATCTTTTCTTTAGACCCGCTCTGATACCATGTTAAAGTAGAACCAAAAAGCTAAAAAATCAAATGACAACAACTAAAAAAAAACTTATGAGAACAAGATACACAATAATTATCCTGGGAAAACCCTCCACCTGAGGATGAAAAACCCAGCCACACAAAGAAATTATTATTGAACGCTCAAACTGAATACATAGCTCTCAAAATGAACAGTCAATCATCTAGCAATAACCATGACTGAACATGAATACTAATATCTTTAACTGAGACTTCGTTCAACTTCTGAAATACAAAAGTAGAATCAGACTGACTGAAGATAACAGCAGCATAAAATGATCAGCAACATCCAGAACTCTATCACGGAAGATCAGCAAAACGTAAGAATATTGAATGTCTCAAACTTCACACACTTTGGCATCTATCAAACTCACAAAATAGAATAACACGTCCAGATATAACTCTCGAAGGAGAAAGATGGAAGATCAAGCATCAAATGAATTGTCAGTTACACAACCGACACCAAGAGAAGCCTGGAACACATAGAAATGATGAACTTGAAACGGAAGAAATCCACGAAGAAGTAACTGCTGCCAGCTCACATACAGATCGGAGACGGTAAAGGAAGAAGACGCAAAACTACAGCTAATTGCTGACGAACACAACGAAGAAATAGAACTCTTTTCTCTTGAAGCTACACACAATAACAATTTTTGCCCAGAAATAACAGTTCAAACAATACAATCTATTTACAAAGAGTATTCTATAACTAAATTACATAATTGCAATTAAACTTAGAGAAAATTGTAATTAATTAACATCAAACATTATGATCATGAATAATCCTTATTGAAAACAAAACATCCTAAATGCATTTGGATCCATTCCATAACTTTTTCAACAGCCAACCATATTAGGAATTTGATGGGAAAGCATGATAGGGAGAATGTCCTCCTCAATTAAGCCTAAGGATGTGGAATGAGCCTCCGAGTCGTTCAGCCCCTTGGTCCACAAGCAAACCGACTTGGGGTGATCTACTTGATGAGGGAACCAATACTGCTCCATCTCCCTATCACACGTTTCACATTGATCCTAGATATGATTACTTGTTGGAAATCAATTAAATATTTACTAATATTTCTTAATAAATTGGCAATTTAATGCAATAAATGAATTAAGCTTTTTCACAGATTTATAATGCATCCACCCATATGGCATGCCAATTACTTTCCAAATATTATAGCTGGCTGCGCTGGACTTTTCTGAGCTAATCTCCAAAGTCAGAATTCTCATTCGATTGCTGTTGAATGATTGATATTTGGATGAAATATTCAGTGATTGAATGAATTCCTTTGATTGTATGATTTGAGGTATTGATGAGTGATAATTAAGTGATTGATGAGTGATGATGTAACGAATGCTGGTTTAATATATTGGTGAATGACGATTGAATGAATGCTTATTTGATAGAGTGGTTTGCTGATTGATTGTTTGCTTGATTTGATAAGTGATCATTGCTTTTGTGAATTCATAGCAATGATTGATATGTGATCCTTGAATGATTGGAATGATGTCTTTTATACTTCATTGTTGAAAGGGTCACCACGTTTCATTAGACTTGAGTCACCACCCTCCATTGCTGCCCTTTGAGATCAATAAATTGTTTTCCAAATTGATCTCTATTTCATCTCCTCATCAAATGAAACCTTCTCCCCTTTATATCTTCCAATGTGAGTGATAAGTCACATCTCTTTATCATGACTACCCTTTGCAAGAGTCACAACCTTTCACAATTACCACCCTTTAAAAGAGTACAACCTTTCAGAATTTCTGCTCTTTGAAATACTCACTTCCTTATCTTCTTCACAATTCTTTCTTCTTTCATTAATCCTTTCTTGATTTATATACTCCATTCTCTCCTCTTCATACCTCGTTTTCAAGAAATGATTTCCCTTTTGTACCTTTAATCCTTTGATAATCATAACTCTTTATTTCATGCCTTTTGACCATTCATTAAACTTATTTAAATTTTAATTTATATTTTATAATTATATTAGATTTTATTTTATTTTATACTTTAAATTATTATTATTTATTATTATTTCTCATTTCAAAAAGGGGCATTACATTATCTATGGCATGCGTAACAATTTTAGGAGTGGACTAGAAGTTGTGTAATATCCTAGAGGAAGCGTGTTTGATTACTCAACATTTTGAGCATAATTTCTTTTATCATTGTTTGAGAGAAGGAACCCCAATTGCAAACTTCCTCACTTATGTAGGCATTAAACAGCTACAAATCACAATTGGGTGAACCCACAATAGTGAGTCCCACTTGTGGGACATCACATTCTTTTAACTAAGATAGAGGTGCAAAGTTACAAACACCTTCGTTCTAAGTATTTCTTCGAAAGAAAGTACCTTTGATCGAAGGTATATCAAAAAGTACCGCTGTTCGAAGTTTTCTTTTTAATTGTGGAAATGACATACCTTCAAACAAAGGTACCCTAAAAGTGACCTTTCCACCTTACGCTTCAAATTTTTCCATTTCCAACCTTGGGTCGGACCTATAAATGGAATGAAAATGAAAAGATAATTTATAAAATTAGAGCACTCGAAGTAAAGCTTATCAACGAGTATAATATTGAATATATTTAAATTGACTACTATATTTATTTTCTATGTTCTAGTGAGGATAGGTTTTCCAGCAATTCTAAAGGTCTTTGTTCTACACATGAAAAAATAATACAATAGACAAAAATAAAAAATTGAAAAATAATTGTCCTCTAAATATTGATGTTCTCATTTCAACAAAAAGAAAGTTAATTTGAATGAAAACAAGAAAAGTTATGCAATAATCATAAAATGTCCTGAAAAAATCCTAAAAATCATAAGAAGTCCTTAAAAAAACCCTAAAAATTAAAACATTAATAAAACCCTAAAAAATCTCCCACCTGATCACCCTCAGCCCGGGGTGCTATTGTAATTCTCAAAATCTGTAATAGCTATAGAAATTTTCTGGACTATGGTCCCGGGCAAGGCCGGAGGTTTTCTCGCCTCCACTCTTTCCTACCAGCACCCGCACGAGTGGAGTGATGTAAACTTTAAGAATGATTAATAAAAAAAATTTGGCTTCGGCCTCTTACCGATCAAAAAAAAAATAAAACCCTAAAAATCAAAAAACATGTAATAAACGTTGCGAAGACACAAACACTTCGGATGAGCATGCATCTTTGAACTTCACCAAGATCATGACGTGACGAGATTACAATTAAGCAGACATAACAACACCCATTCGACTTATCCAACCCAAACACATTAACTATGAACGAGAATCACTTTGGCATGAAGCACAATGTATGTCTGTTTGTTTGATTATGTCTTCTGATTGTTTTGATTTTATCTTTGGTGACATGTCTTTTAGCTTTTCCGAGATGTCTTTGACTAGATTTTATCTCCAGGATGTCTTTGATTAGAAAGGCAAGGATGGGACAGATTTACCTGTCTACCACTTGTGGATTATTCCTTAGTAATATGATGACTCGTCTTAGGACATGATAATCTAAGATCATCAAGGACATAACAGTCTGATGTAAACTGAGGCAATCCTTTCTTGTCTGATGTGTTTTCTTTAACGCAATTGGTATGATGATTCATTTCGGTCTTATTCAGATCTAGATGAGTTTTATTCTTTTTCTATAATAAGCTCGAAGATGAAAAAAGCACAAGAATTCTTATCATTTTTCATATCCTCTTTCTCATCATTCTTCTCATCACTTTTCTCTTTTCATCACCCCTTTCATCTCTCTCTTTCACCATTTCTTTCATCATCTTCTTCATTCTTCTCATTGAAGCGTGCTCAATCAAATGCTTAATCCAACTGACGCATGTCTCTGAATCTTTAATCGCTTTATTGAAATCAATCAACTTGCTTCTTGCAATCTCAACACCTCTGGATCAATCAATCAATCAATCATTGGATCACCTTAGCTTGTGCTAGCATCAATCCCTATCAGCTTCATCAGCTCAATCAGCTTAATCAACTCAATCAGCTTAATCAGCTTAATCCGCTTAATTAGCTTATCACCCTGGCTATACTAATCATTTCCATCAATTGTTCAGTTACGCCTCATCAACTGTGCATTTTCATCATGTGTGCATCTCAACTTAATCACTTGCGCAATATCAATCATCCAATCTTCTCTCTCGTAATCTATTGAGAGATCAATCTCCATCAATCTGTTCAATCAATCTCTCAATGGGGCATAACCAATCAATCATCACCCTTACCAGAATATCTTTGGGGCATGTATCAGTTGATCATCTTCTTTGAGCCAACGCAACAGGTTGCATTGTCTCAAAGAGGAGCAAAATGTAGACACATAAAATTGTCCAACTTAATTAAATAAATATTTTGTTTATTTAATTATTTTATCCTAAGTCTTTATTAATCAAATAAATTTTATTTATTTACTTAATTCATTTATCCTTTTTTATCCCCATTCCCTATTTAAATTTAAAAATATATTTATTTAAATTATCCTTTCCCTAAATTAAATAAATATTTTATTTATTTAAATGGCCCCACTTCCTCTATTAATTAAATAAATCTTTATTTATTTAATTAATTCATTAGCTTTCTCACTCTATGACACATGTCATTTATCTCTTAATTTTCCTCTACCTACCCCTTCATTATTTTATTATTTTTTCTAACTACCCTCTTATTATTTTATCATTTTCTATACCTACCCTTTAATCATAGCCGACCATTTATTCTTTCACCTTTTAATTCTATCCCTCCATTTTCTAAGGTCTTATATATAAGAGGATTCTCTCATCCTTATCAACCCTAATAAGCAATCTAGCAATCAAGCATTTAGTTTACTTTTGCACTCTTGCATTTCTTGTTTTCTCATACTCTAGCTTTCATTTGCGTTCATCATTTCAAATCTTCATTCACCATAGCTTCTTGTGCGTGTGCTTCTGAGAGCATCATTTTTTAAGACAAGATCTTACTTGATAGAAGTGCAATGGAGTAGTTTATAGCATGTATGTGTGTGTTTCTAATTTAGATTTGGTTTGCATTGTGTGCGTTTTGCAAGTACTCTATTGAGGATGTTGAAATAAATTTGGATCTTGTCCCATAAGATTTCAGATATATTTTCTCTCTCCACAATACCTATGTCTAAATTATAGCTAACCTCACTTCAAAAAATTATTAAAAAATTAAATTACGCAACAAAAGCTTATGGAAAAAGATGCATGCCCTAAATATCTATGTTATGAATCTAAATTTAAAAATTTATAATTTTATCCTTCCTACAAATAAATTTATGGTATACCAAATAAATGCCACTATTTAAAAATATTGTTAACTATAAACAATAAGTTATTAAAAGTTTCGTAAAAGCTCACAAATTATTTCTTAAACTATATATTTATAATCTTGTTGTGACCATTTCACACATCGCCCCATTAAAATGGGGACCCCCTCTTTTTTTGCTTTTGTTTTGCCTGTTCTTCTCTCTGCTCTTAGGGTTTTGATTAAGTAAGTGAGTTGTCTGGACTAGGGTTAAGCCTTAGGGGTTTCTTTTGGATATTTTCAAGCCGAGTCCAGTCAAATTTTGAAGATTATTAAGCATCCTCCCGAAGATTGCAATTTTTGAAATAAGATGAACCTGTCAGGAAGTCAGGTATGTCTCAGGTTAGGTTAAGTCAGGGATCTTTTTGAGGCAAATTCAAATTTTGCCTAAAAGCTAGCATTTTGAGGATGGAATTGTGCATTTTTGTCTGGGTAAATTTTGACCAAATTTTTGAAGGCTTGATGACTGATTCCCAGCCTTGAAGATGACCTAATTAAACCTTGTGAAGTGATTGAAGACCTAAATTATGGATATTTTGGCTTATAAAGGTGAAATCGCTCTTGTCCCTCTCCCAGGGACCAAGGCGAAAATGTTATTTGGTGCATATTGGTTACTGACTTGTTTAAATTGTTTTGTGCAGGGTTTCCAGGGGAGATAATTGGACGTGAATTGAAGATTTTAAGGATTTTGAAGATTTGAAAATGATGAAATTTGAAGGATTAAGGTAAATTTGCTCCTGTCCTCCACTGAAGGACCAGGGCGAAATGATTTATTTTGGTCATTTTTGGCCTTGGTTGATCAAATTGAAGCATTAAGGACACAATGAAGGATGAAATGAGCGTAATGGAGCATCCAAACTCAGTTAAAAGCAATGAAAGGTTGAACTTTTTGTCTAGCAAGATGAATTCGCTCCTGTCCCTCACCAAGGGACCGGAGCGATTTTCTTTGTACACACCTTCTTGGACCTTTTTTGGATTTAGGCTCTCGTTCATGGATTGTAAAAGGATGATATCTTCCCCAGCAAAGGAAATTTGAGATGAAAAGTGAAAGGATTTGGCCTTGAGGACAAAAGGCGCTCTTGTCCCTCACTGAAGGACCGGAGCTTGAATTCCAAATTTGCATTATCCTCGCAAGACTTAAGTGATTTCACGATTTGAAGAGGTCAAGGGAAGTATGTTTTGCCCATTGAATATAACTTGAGTAGGCCACAAAGAAGAGAATCAACCCAAATGGCCATAGGCGCTCCTGTACCTCTCCAAGGGACCAGAGTGATTTTCTCACAAGACAAATTTTTGGCAAAGGTAAAGCGAGTTTCATGTTTGAGATGAATGAAGGAAGGCATAACCGGTCCATTGAAGATAATTTTGAAAGTTAGCAAAACATAAGTGAGCTCATAATTGCCAAGGCGCTCCTGTCCCTCACCAAGGGACCAGGGCGAAAAACACATTAACAAGCTTTCCTCCCCAAATTAGGACGAATCCAGGTCAAGGCACAAGATTGGAGTGATATTTAAAAATGCTTCAAGGAAGAATGGAATTGCAAGGACCACAAAATTCGATGAAAATGAGCTAAGGCGCTCCTGTCCCTCTCCAAGGGACCAGAGCGAAATATTCAAGTATGCCTAAACACTTAACGTTTGAAATACTATTTCTTGTTTCCAGGACTCAAGATAGAATGGAGAATCATGTTTTATGCCCTGAGGGTAATTGGAGGTTGATGTGGTCAAGAATTTGCACAATAAACTAAAAGGCGCTCCTGTCCTTCACTGAAGGACCAAGGCGATTTTCATAAAATCAATAAATCCCCTCCAGAATCACGCCAAGACAAGGTTGTGCAAATTGAGAAATATCTTTCAAAAGATGATGAACAAGGAATTGCCTCCAAGAATCAACATTCCTAGGCTCAAATACAAAAATCGCTCTTGTCCTTCACTGGAGAACCAGGGCAAAAATCTTTGGATAGTCTATTTTGCCTTGAGAAAGCGAGTGGAACATGCACTGAAGGGACGAATGAAGATCATTGTTTACCTCCAAACTTGAGTTGGCGATTTGGAAGACAAAGACCAAGGACAAAGTGTGAAATCGCTCCTGTCCCTCACCAAGGGACCAGGGCGAAAATGCTTTAAGGCAAGCTCCTTCCAAAGATCACATAAATTGAACTCAAAGTTCCCAATATAAACGCCATTTTGAACGCCAAAGGTGAGGTTTTGAACGTGAAAATAAGAAATGCAAGGTCTAAAATGCATGGGCGCTCCTGTCCCTCTCCAAGGGACCAGAGCGATGTTATTGATATCCATTATTTTCCCTAGGCTTGAGCGCTTACTTCAAACAAATCGCATTAATTGCCAAATTCACTAAAACCTTGAAATATTTTAATTAAATTGGCATTTAATAAGGGGTGCGTTGGTATTTAATAATTAATTTAAGCCTTGGAAAATCGTTTTTTTTATTATTATTAAGGCATTCGAAATTAATTATTATTAAATAAAAAATTAAAAAACAAGCGCTTAAGGTATCATTTTAATGTTTTGGGGCAAGTCGGCCTTCTCCTTTTATTTATTTTTATTTATTTTTGGCCTATTTTCCAAGTCGGCCTATGGGAAAAAGAAGTGGTGAGCGCCTATATAAGAGAGGTGTGTTGAGCGATTTTAATCCATCATTCAATCATTCATTCAAGTGCGATTTGGAGAAGCAATAAAAGGTGCGAAATCTGGTCTAAGTTGGAGCGAATTTTGTTGAAAGCTAGAGGTGGTGGAGTTGATAAAGGAAGCGCATTTTGAAGACTTCGATCTACCTTTTCCCTAGCAAATTTTCCTAATTTTGCATCATTTCTTAGAATTAATCCTCAAGTGGAGGTATGGCGAGATCTTCCTAGTCCAATGTTGAAAATTTGAATTTTGAATTTCAAATTGCGTAATTAAATTTAGGAAATGATAATTCAAAGATTTATCATGAAGTTTCCTAAATTAAAAGCTTCAATCTTCCTTTTTACTCTATATGTTTAAATTGCAAAATATATTACTCATTATGAAATGTTGTGTAGGTGTCAAGATGGCGACCCCAAAGGCAGGAGCATCCACTAGTCGTCCGGCTCTCATGAAGGAAGATCAAAGGAATGAAGAATTGGAGACCAAGATCGTGTCAAAGTGGAGCAACATTGGAGATACCAACTTGGGAAACTTCAGTGTGAAGAAGTTTCGAGAGGTCCCTTTTATTGGAAAACCATCACCTGTCGCAAAGAGAATAATTGAAAGTGGCATCATCAAGGCGGCCGGTTTCCCTCCAGCAGTCCAGTGCCATGAGCTGATGATCGAGTGTGCCCGCCATTACGACCCACAATCAAGATCAATCGTGTCCAAGGAAGGGAACACTTTGGCTTACCTTTCAGAAGAGGCTATCAGTGAGGCTCTCCATCTGCCAGAACATAAAGATATGATTTACAAAAGCTTAGAAGGAGCCAGATCCATGTATGAAGATGATCCAGCACTTGCTTGAGCATCATCAATAAGAATTGGTTACTCAAAAGTCATCCTCACCTGAGCAAGATTCCCAACACACCACATAGGATCGACTTCCAGAAGGAGTACAGAGATTTGATAACTTTGCTCAATCGAGTTACAGGTGCTCCTCAAGCCTTCTATTTTGAGAAATGGATGTTCTACTTCATCCAAGTGATAGTTCAAGGGAAAGGAACAATTCATTGGGCTAGAATTATTAGCCATTGCTTGGACGTGCAGTTAAGAAGACTAAAGGCTACCAAGTCCTTCCACATGAGTTCATACATCATATATGCTTTGATCAGGAGTTTTGAATATGCAGGACTACCTCACAGAGGAGTGATCGGAAGAGGACCAGGGGAAGTCAGAGTTTGTGACTCTTATGTTCATTTGCATCATCCACCGGGAAGTAACTACAAGTTAGTTAATGATACCTTCACGATGAACATCACCAGGATGTTGCAAGGTGGGATTCACAATCGGATATCTCAAGATGCACAAGAGCTTGTAAAGAGGTATGGTGCTTGGTTTATCCAATTCCAGAAGTTTACATATATTAGAGTTCATGGGTGTCCTTCACCTCCATATATGTTGCCAAGATATCCGACAGACAGAATAGTGTTACTGGAGGTGACTAGGCAGTTGGCGGCTTATGCGAAGGCATTCAAACACAGGCATGGAAATGGAATTCCGGTGCCTATCATACTAGGGAATTCAGTTGAGGTATGTCCTAATGCTTTAGCCTTGGATGATGCAGAGAAAGAGTTGGCCTTATATTCATTTTCATTCTTTGCCTTGAGAGAGAATTTTGATCCTTATGGGTATATAGAGGAGACAGTTGGTAGAAAGTACAAGCATGAATTTCAGATAGAGGACTTTTGGATGAATCTCTCAAGTGATTTAGAAGTAAAAAGAAAGATGCATTCCAGATTGCCTTTAGATCTCATCAGGAAATGCAAAGTTTACAAGGTGGCTGATCAAGCTCAGGACAGTGGCAGACATCTCCAATCATCTTATGACAGAGAGGACAAAGCAGTGAGGATAGATTGGAACGAGCCTGAGATTGTGGACTTAAAAACTTTGATGGCTCCGGTTTTGTCATGTACTCGCAGATGGGTGGATATACAACATCAAAAGTTGAGAGAACAGAACACACCGATGACTTTTACTTTGGAGGAAAGGCCAGGGGAAGGAGGAGCAAGCACAAGTGAAGGCAATCCTCATCCTAGGAGCACAAGTGAAGACAATCCTCACCCTAGATGCGTGAGTGAAGGCAATCCTCATCCTAGAAGCGCGAAGAGGAAAGAAAGACCTGAGAAAAGAGAACCCTCCAAGAAGAAGCAAGAAGCCCATCGAGATCACTCATCTGGCACATCTTCCCGACATGAAAAAAGGACAAGTCAAGGACAAGAGAAGAGGGTACTTGAAGTTGAGGAATCTATGGAATCAATGGTCCAGAATGATAAACATGAAGAAAGGCAAGCACCTCAATGTTCATCAAGTCAATCTCCCCAAGTCAATGAGCTACATGAAGACAAGAATGATGATGAAGTGACATCTCCTCTCCGAGAAGAGGGATTAGTGCCTAAAGAAATACAAGTTAGGGAGACAAGGTCCGCCATTCCAGATTGGTTGAAAGAGAGGCTAACAAGGGTGATTGTGATCGAAGATGAAGATAATGTAATTGATTTAGAAAGCCTTGTTGGAAATTCTCAGGAAATGACAGAGAAGAGGAAGGCTACCAAGATGTCCAAGATGATCAGAGATGAGACAGGGTCCAGGAAATTGCAGATAGCTACACCAGCAGTGGACAAATATGAAGGTGAGATCTTGGCAGAGGAGTATGATGTAGAGACCTTTGAGCTTGGTCCACTCACAGCCGAGCAGACATTGGATGAGGCAACTGATTCATTTGAGGCACTTAAAGACAAGCTTAAAGAAGAAATGGAAAAGAATAGAAAGCTTGAACGAGAGGTCGGTGCTTGGAGAGGCTACTTTAGCCATCTCAATCAGCCTTTGGGGCGTCAGGATCCAGCAATGTCTCCCGTGCAAGCACTTCCCCTCGAATCAGTTGGCGAGGCAGAAAGAGTTAAGAGCTTGGTTCAGCTTATGAGCTCTTGGATTGACAAATCCCATACTGTTGCCATTGAGTTCGCAACAAGAATGATGCAGACCACCCATCGAGCTATCCAGGTCCTTGAGATCATTCACAACCTAATGATAACAGTAGCCGCCTTTGCACACACTAGAGATGTTATCATTCCTGTTCTACAAGTAATCAGGCAAACACCAAGGAAGATCCTAGCACAAGAAAAGATAATGGATGGAGGAGCTCATAATTTACTCCAGTGGTCAACTCTACTCCAGATGAAGGAAGTTCTTTTCGAAGACATCAGCACCAAATGCAATCAAGTTGAGGAGGTCATCCATCCAATTCAGGACAAGGTGTTTGAGGTGTTATGTTCTATTCTTAGCAGAAGGATTGAAGACGAGACAGATGTGAATCTTCAAGAGTTGGAAGAAAAGGTTAAAGTCATCTTTTGCAAAGATGAAAATATTATCACAGATGAGCAAAGAGATCAAATGTTCGCCACTATGCTCCTGATTGAGAAAATCAAGGAACTCGAACCTGGATGGGATGTAGCTCTTCTCAAAGCTTTTGATCAAGTTATCCACTTGGAGGAACGAATGAGGAATCTTCCCAAGATTCCTATTGCCGAGATTGAAGGAATTGTGTCCAGACTCATTGCGTATGCTAAGAAGGAGCATTGGAAAGGGAACAAGGTTCTAGAAGAGAGGTTGTTATAGATGATGTGGCACCTTAATTATCATTGGTCTATGTTTCCTAGATTTTTGTGCCAATTAAATATTTGGCTATGCATTTAATATTGTTCAATAAAAGGGGAACTTTTTGTAATAAAACCCTAATTAGGGTTTAGGTGTCAGAATCTCAGCCAATGATCTTCTTTTGATCTGGGCCGTTCATTGTAATTGAGGATGCTATATATACCCTCACTCATTTTCATTTTGATATAGAGAATAGCAGAATAGAATTAGAGATTGAGAAGAGAAATAGATATTAGAGTCAGATAGTTAGAAGTTATTTTGTAGCAAGATTGAGCATTGAAGAGAGAATTTTAAGCAATTGTTGTCTATTTTGGCTTTGAGATCAATAAATATTGAAGTTATGGTGTTTTATTGCAATTCTTGTGGCTACTTTCATGGTTGCTTACTTTCTTGAATCATTCTTGGTTGAAGTAGTGTTTAAATTCGAAAGACTAAGTGTTGAGCTTGATCATTGGTGAGATTCACGTTCCAAACCACTAGCTTCTTGCTGATTGTAAGGACGCCTTGTGTGGTCAACTGGAGATATTTGGATTGCTTAAAACCTTCAAATCATTATTGAACCATTGATATGTACCTTCATGGTAGTGTCTATGATTCTTGATGAATTGAAAAATCATTAGTCACCTTAGAAGATCGCATCAACTTCAGTAGAGTTGTTATTCCTTGGCAATACTGAAATTGGTAGAATCTTACCAAGTCTAGCCTACATTAAGTCATTCCTAGGATTAGATTAGAATTCATCTCTTGCAAACCCTACCTTTTGATCTTTTGAGAACTTGTTAGTTTTAGGAAATTCTGTTCCTGTACGGAAACGTAAGGCCCCTTGATGAAACAGCATTCAAAACGACCACTGGTGCTTATCCACACGTAGAGACCCTACATTGAAGAACCTTGGAGTCATCCTGGTTGATCCTTTTTCGCGACATCTTCAGCAATCAGAGGCTTTATTCAAGAGAGGATAAGGTACCCTTGGGTATTTTATTCTGTGTTTGATTGTATACAAAACGCACGTCAACAAATCTACAGACAAAATCTCAAATATCAGTAGTTCATGTCATCTTCAAATTCTAAACAGTTTAATTGCTATAGGTGTCCAAAAGGGAAAATTTGGTGACAAATGCTGATTTCAATGTCCTACTGCGGCCAAAAGTGTGACTCATCATTGTGAGTTCACCAAGTAAAGGTCAATGATTCCACCAATGAATGGGAGATATTGAATTTGTTGAACCCAAGGTAGGACTAACAAAACAGATTAATTATGAAAAGCATTTAACCATTGTACAACAATACTAAAAAACCAGTGTTCCACAGTCGTTGGGCACAAGGGGCACAAGGATGCAGAGATGGGTTTCGAGGATGGGGGGACAAAGGGCCTAAGTTTGGGAATGACAGGTGGACGGCGGCGAGGGGGTGGCAGGGGGGCAGTGCTGATATACATATAGTACTTGAAAAACTAGTTATGAAAAGATGTATAAGAATTATATTTCAAATGAAACTTTGGTAAATTAGTAAAATAGCAAAATTGCAAAATAATAAATACTAAGATTTCTTGAATACTAAATAAAATTTGACAAATGAAATTGTCAAATTGGAGATTTCTATTATATCGAAAAATATGATTTATGATCATGATTCATCATTAGCTTGTTACTTGCTTAGAATTATAGTTTGATGGGAGTTTGGGGGCAACACCAAAACAAGGTTGAGGGTAGCATCCCTGGCAGGGATCTGGGTAAGAGAGAGAGATGTAGAGACAGGTCTCGATCTTGGAGGAAAGAGAAGAGAGTGAGATAGAGAGAGGTAGAGAGGGGTTAGAGGAAGAGTGATAGATAGAAAGATAGGCCTAGAGTTGAAGGGACAAAGAGAGTGAGATAGAGAGAGTGAAAGAATATTGATAGGAGGTTGCGAACTACTGAAATTTGACAAAGTCCGAAAAATTTAAATCTTCTAAAACCCAAAATCTACATTATAATTCCTAGACATCTGAAACCACTCAAACATCTTGCCAATATATACATGAAATATAACTTAAAGTATAAGAATTTTCCTTTCTTATACTTAAATGTTATATTTCATGTATATATCCAATGAAGAGAATGAGACTTGCTTGAAGACAAGGATGCCATTTTCACAAATTTTCCACCATTTTTGCTTAGGGTTCGAATTTCTAAGTTGGGGCTATGGTAGACTCCTAGGGTTCGAATTTCTAAATTGGTACATCCTAGTGGAAGTGGTGGGATGATGGGGGACGCCCCGTTTCCATCCCCCCGTCTCGTAAACGCGAGGGTTTGTGGGGGGGCGGGGGGACGCGTCCTGGTGGTTCACTACTGAAAACACATCAACCATCAACACATGAACACTAGATTTACATGGAAAACCCAAACAGTGAATAACAATGATGAGAATCAAACTCACGATATGAATAAAAATGATTACAATGTTTTAGGCTTACAGCCAAGGCGCAGAATTGCACCTAATGGACTTGCAAGACTAAGACACACTACCTTAGGGCAAGATAAATGGACTTGCACAACTGAGGCACACTGCTTCAAGGCAAGATACCAGGTGTTGCCGAAGGATACACTGTCAATCAGCAACAACAGGAATAGCAAAACTGAAATGAGAAGGATCTCTTAATCATGAAATTGCCATTGAACATCTGTATCAAGCGATCAACATCATGGCAAACATCTCTAACAACCACCACTATCTCAACACACTGTCTCACAAAATGTATCACCTTCAAAGCTCTTCACAAACTAACTTTCGCATATCTACAATCTCAAATCTGCTTGCACATTATTCACATTCGCTTCTCATCAATTCACATACAACTCATACATCTGCACTCCTTAAATATAAGATAGATCATCAAGAAACCTAATTGAGGGTCGGCCACAACCGGAATAAACATTATTGCACAAAATAAACCACCCAAACCAAAAATAGTCAAGGCGGTCCACTCCAAGAGAAAGAGGGAACCCAAATACATCACAACCCATCCTTCCAAGTCAAATCCAACAATCCACACATGCTAACACAGCCTCAAAAGTCACCACCAAACATATCACGTAGATAGGCAATAAAGCTTATCAATCAATTGGCCAAAAGACAAATTATTCCATGCGAATCTCCACACACCATGGTGAGACCCATAACAACATTCTATTTCATCCTCCAAAGCATATCTGGACCAAAAAGCATAATCCAACCGGACACACTAAACCAAAACACAACTAAATATACCAAACACAAATCAACATAACTCATTTGCAGAACAACAAAAACACCATCAGAGAAACACATTGAAAATAGTGTATGAGCCACATAACCGTGTGCACTAATCCGCAACCTAAAATTCAACATATCTGGAGGCCACCAAGCACAATCCAAACCAATCTGACAAACACCCTTACTGTCAGAGAACAGTAACAACCAACTTTTGCAATCCACAAACCAAAAAACCAATCAATGCAACATAATTTGTACCATCCAAAGGAATGCAAATCATTCTACCAATGAGATATTAAATATTGTTTCCTACATACATTAAAAATTATGTCCCGCATATTGAACTTGCCATAACCAACACCAAAACATCAAGCTCAACTGCAACACCAAACACAAAACAAAGAAACCTGCAACAATACAAGATCATATCCGAACAAGACTCCATCCAAACAACCAAGTTTGATATCAATGACAACCATACAAACTCAGATTTCCAACAATCTCCCCCTTTGTCATTGATGGCAAAACAATTCTCTCTAACAATTCTCTCCCCCTTTAACATCAAAGACAAAGGGCTCACCAAGATATATTGATCAACCAACAGATACCACACACTCCACTGCTCTCCATGAGAGTAGCAATAGCATCAATCCAGAAGATAAAGGATAAGCTATGATACCGATTGTTGAACCCAAGGCAACACTGGGAGAGAGGGTGAATCAATCCGGATCTTCAAAATAGATTAATTATAAACAGCATTTAACCATTCTACAACAATACTAAAAACACATCAACCATCAACACATGAACACCAATTTTACGTGGAAAACCCAAACAGAGAAAAACCACAGTGAGAATCAAACACAATATCAATAAAAATGATTACAACGTTTTAGGCTTACTACCAAGGAGCGGAACTGCACCTAATGGGCTTGCAAGACTAAGGCACGCTACCTTAGGACAAGATACATGGACTTGAACAACTGAGGCACACTGCTTCAAGACAAGATACAAGGTGCTACCGAAGGACCCACTATCAATTAGCAACAAAGGAAATAGAAAAACTGAAATGAGAAGGATCTCCTGATTATGAAATTGTCCTTAAACATATGTATCAAGCAACCAACATCATGACAAACATCTCTGACAACCACCACTTTCTCAACACACTGTCTCACAGAACGTATCACCTTTAAAGCTCTTCACAAACTGACTTTCGCACATCTGCAGTCTCAAACCTGCTTGCACATTATTCACATTCACTTCTCATCAATTCACATACCATCTCACATACAACTCATACATTTGCACTCCTTAAATATAAGATAGATCATCAAAAAACCTAATTGAGGGTCGACCACAACTAGAATAAACATTATTGCACAAAATAAGCCACCCGAACCAGAAATACTCTAGGCGATCCACTCCAAGAAAAAGAGGGGACCCAAATACATCACAACACATCCTTCCAAGTCGAATCCAACAATCCACACACACTAACACATCCTCAAAAGTCGCCACCAAACGTAATGTGTAGATAGGCAATAAAGCTTATCAATTAGTAGGCCAAAAGACAAATTATTCCGAGCGAATCTCCACACACCATGGTGAGATCCATAACAACATTCTAATTCATCCTCCAATGCATATCTGGAACAAAAAGCATGATCCAAAAAAGATAATCCAACCAAACACGTCGAACCAAAACACAACTAAATATACCAAACACAAATCAACATAACTCACTAGCAAAACAGAAACACCATCAAAGAAACACATTTTAAATATTGTATGAGCCACATAACCATGTCCACTAATCCACAACATAAAATTCCACATATCTGAAGGCCACCAAACACAATCTAGACCAATCTGATAGACACCCTTACTGTCAAAGATCAGTAACAACCAACTTTTGCAATCCACAAGCCAGAAAACCAATCGATGCAACATAATCTTTACCATCCAAGGGGATGCAAATCATTCTACTAATGAGACATTAAATATTGTTTCCTGCATACATTAAAAACTCTTTCTTGCATATTGAACTTGCTATAACCAACACCAAAACATCAAGCTCAATTGCAACACCAAACACAAGACAAAGAAACCTACAACAATACAGGATCACATCCGAACAAGACTCCATCCGGACAACCAAATTTGACATCAATGACAACCATACAAGCTCAGATTTCCAACAGAATTTGCTTCAGAAGGACTCTATACCCCTTGAAATAATTATAGAGTCAACATTTAAATCTCTGCTGCACATAGAATATTTGGCATGTTTGCAATGAATGGTTGGAGAGGAGGGTGGCCATCTTTTGTCACATATCTACTTAATGCCAGTTTTAGCATCTTCACTGAGCATCATTGTGGGGCCACTTTTTTAAGTTTTAACTAGCTCTATCTAGAAAGGGATTCTTGACTATCATTTTGGTTTCTCTGCACTATGTTTTGCAGGACATAGTATTGTGCCTCTAGCTGAGAGTCCCCTTATGATGAGTTGTCTCTCACTACCACCTTCATAACACCTTTTGCATCCTAAACAAGAATACCCTAAGCTTCATTAAGACAATTTTGGGTGAAGAGGGTCATGCAAATAAGGGGCTCTATGCACTCAACCACCATATATTACAAACTTTGAGGCCAATTTAAGCTTACCAATCTAAGACACTGCCACTTTCCACTAGATTCTGAGCCATGTTGTCTATGAAGAAGATATGGACATTCTAGCTTCCATTCCAATTTGGACACTCCTACAAAGGATTCAACCTCCATCCTTCTGCAACAATTGTAGGAAATTATTGAACTCTGTCACATTCTAATATTCCATTTGGAATATTTGATCTTCTCCTAATTTAATTAAATTTAACACAATGAATTTCACCAATTAATCTCATAAATCAGAGATGAAGTCAAGATTCAGAATTAGTCCAATTATAAGTAATGGCAGCAAGCCACACAACCTTATAATCAATTCTCAAAGAATCAACTTGTATTGGCAAATAATTAAATATTTCTTTACGAATCAGATCTGCAAGTGTAATAATTCTTCAAGTGAGTTGCCTAGGGATTACAACTGCAAACTGAATTAGATTCAATATCACTATGTTACCACAGTGCATTAATGTCTTTTGCTGCACCAAGTATGGGCAAATCCACAAGGTTCACATGTAAGCAATATTCAGTATAAAATGGAAAGAACTCCAGCCGAGTGCAGGGTTCCACCAACAATATAATATTTATTGTTAATTTATGATACAATGGCTGTTTATGGAAAGTTCATATGCACTACCTGGGTGAGATTGCGCCAAGTACATATCAAGGATTTTTGTCCACTAATCCTAATCTAAAGAGATTTCGTTCTTAAATATATTGAACTGCAGTTACATGCTCCATAAGGAGTAGAAATCAGATAATAAAACATTTTTTCAATGATGCTCCTACAGCTCACTTGCTCTATATTTACTACCGTTTTCCTCCAATAGAAACAACTCTTCACATGCCCCTCAATATTATAAACTTTAATTATAATTTTTACTTTAGAGTGTTAATTAACCCCTTTTGAAAGGGACTGCATTTAATCTATTGCTACTTCTGTCAACTACTATCCCCTTTCCTTTTTAATTGAATATTTGCCTTGTCTTTACTGCAATAGTTATTTGAATTACAGCAGCATTCAAGTTGGAATATGACTAAATAACCCAACCAAATTGGGCCTTCTGTCAGAAATGGTCTTCTAAAGCGCTGTGGCTGTCAAAGCTCTTCTTCAAACATATATTTAGTGACCTCCTTAGTCAATATTTAATTCTATACCAACAGCAGATAGCAAAGGGAGTGGTAGATTTAATCGAGTTAATATCTTTCAAAAGAGACATGGTTACTTAAAATATCAATGCGATTCTTTTCATATCAGCACCTATATCTACTTTGTCTTTTCTATGATTTTTAATCGCTGATTACGCATTGCATTTTGCTCTATAGATAATTCAAATATTTTGAATATTTAATTTTCAAACTGAATGGAATTAACAAATTGATTTCGAGGATTTTAATCTAGGATTAATTTTGAAGAGGGGGCATTACACGCATCTTCTCATCTTTATCAAAAAAGCAGTTGGGCATGACTTTTTCTGCCAGGACCTGGCTTTATGCATAGACAATTTGAGGGTCGTTTTGACGGATGGAGCCGGAAATTTCGAATGCCTTCACTCTTCCATTGTTGTCCATCAGTGGGGTGGTCAGAGCAAAGCACCACTCCTTTTTAACCCCAATAATGTGTTTGAACAGGGTACTTAATCTGGTTTTCTGGTCTGTTATTTTTTAGGCAAGTTTGTTTTACTTGTTTCTCCATTTTGACATGGTTGCAAGTTGTTTCTGCATGTTTAGCTGTGTAGGAATTTAATTTGTCCTTGCTTTGCTGTACCCTCTGGGATTTCCCTGTAACCTTTTCTCTAAGGGAGCGAACCCCAATAACCCACAATCAATCAAGCAAAAATATACTGCGAATCCGTAAGATACACTATTTTTATATAACATTTTAATTTAATGAAAAAAGGTGAATTAACTATAGTTTGATATTTATTGAAAAATAAATACACTAGAAGAGTCTCTGTACTATTTTAAAAATTTAACATCTTCGTCAAATTTTAGAAAAGCCTTTTGCCAGCAGATTTCAAATTGCCATTTGTTATCATATTTTCATAATGTAATCTACTGTATGTTTTTCTGTGAATCGGTTCTTTCATTTTGAGGTCCACCGTAATGAATTTCCATACAAAAGTTGCTACCATGATGAAAACAGAAGCATAAAAACGCATTCGTTTGAACAAGACAAGGACTAGATGTCTCAATTGAGTTCATCAAATTACCCCGCTCTAATGTTTTCAATTTAATTTGTTTGCGACATAATTAGGGCGTTAAAATAATCAAAACCTGGATGAGTCCAATGTAACCTGTTGTGACATCGCCTCTGCGAAAATTCTCTGCGCATTCAAATAATGAGCGACGGCATCGTCTGGCAAACCCCATTCTTCACAAGAGATTGCTTTATCAATCTCCTCTTTTCCAAGATCGAAATAACCCTTCAATTTTTGGGATAACTTTTTGGCTGGCACTTTATCGTTATTAGAAGAAACCCTAGGTGCAGGGTTTTCCATTGAATTTACTGGAGGAGGGGGAGAAGCAGGAGGGTGCGTCTCCACTGGATTTGAAGGGGTTTGGAATTCGTCATACCAGGAAGAAATCAAGGCAGAAAGACTTTCAAGGAGTCCCATGCGAGCATATTTTTTTGGTGGGTATTCCCGCTATTCCTCTCAAATTTGTGCTAGAATTTCGATGATTCTATTCTTTAATTCATTCATACACATATTTCTCAGGGTAATCCTGTACGAAGTCAATTTGTGGGCAGAAGACAGGGACAAATATAAAAAGTTGACTAGTATTCGACGTATCTCAGACATTCGGTATCATTGTCATGATGATGTGATCTAGAAAAAGTCACAATACTAGTAGTATATACTCAATTTGCTAATAATATTGCAGCCTTTTTTTAATAGTTTAATTCGTTAGTTTTATTTGTAATTTTGTTAATTTGTTAAAGTATGTTAATTTTTTTCATACATTAAATAGAATAGTTATAAAGTGTTTTTGTTATGTTGTCGTTAAGAATTTTGTAGAGAATAGGGTTCACACTTTTGCCCCATGTAGTGGGTTTCTATGACGATGACTTTTTTTTTGATCCATGATTAACTTTGTCTTAGGTTTGCATTTGGAGTTCAAGTTGGTCCTTAATAAATTCTTCTTTACATATGGTCAAGATACAATCTTTAGAGGGCAAAAATAGTTTAGAGGCTCTGGCTTTTGCCTTCCCTTGAGAGACTCGCCCTTTATAGTGTGCAAATTGTGGAATTCAAATATCAAAACAATGAGAAAGTGCTAAAGGGGTTAAAGGGGATCTATAATAAATGGGTCATAAGGCACAACACTTGTTTGAGGTTCTACAAATGGGGCCGCAAGCTAAGTGGGTTTAACCTTGGAGGAAACTTTGTAATTAAACACGCTTAAGTTGGAGTAGTATTGGGATGGGTGACCTCCCGATAAGACCCAATGCTTCACCTCTGTGAGAATCACCTAGATGCAATGAGTGTTAAGTGGAACATTCATAATTTGATTTGTTGTGGAAAATATCTCCTACTTATCAATTGATCAGCTAAAGGGGCTCTATAATGAAAGATTCAAAGGCACAACACTAATAGCAATATCATAATTTGATTTGTTGTGGAAAATATCTCCTACTTATCAATTGATCAGCTAAAGGGGCTCTATAATGAAAGATTCAAAGGCACAACACTTGCTAAAGGTTTTGCAAATGGGGTTACAAGCTAAGTGGGTTTAACCTTGGAGGACACTTTGTGGTCAAACACACTTGAGTTGGAGTATTACTAGGATGGGTGACATCTCGGGAAGGCCCAATGCCTCACCTCTATGAACATCACCCAGATGCAATGAGTGTTAAGTGGAACATTCATTCTCATGAGAGATGGGTTCTTTGTAAACCACTATTCATGAAACATGGGTCAATGAGTTTGACTCAAAAACTACAGAGATGAATCATGTATCATAATTTGACTTGCTACGGAAAATATCTCTTACTTGTCAATTGACTAGCTAAAGGGGCTCTATAATGAATGGTTCATAAGGCACAACACTTGCTAAAGATTTTGCAAGTGGGGTTACAAGCTAAGTGGGTTTAACCTTGGAAGAAACTTTATCGTTAAGTGGACTTGAGTTGGAGTAGTATTGGGATGGGTGACTTACCAAGAAGGCCTAATGCTTTACCTCTATGAGCATCACCCAGATGAAATGAGTGCTAAGCAGACTATTCATTCTCATGAAAGTTGGGTTATTGTAAGCCACTACTCGTGAAACATGAGTTTATCATTTTAACCCATTTTCCTATCCCATGGTGCCATTTTGTCTCCATTTCGTGTCCTCTTACCTGCTTTGACCTAATTTACCCATTTTGACCCAATTTTCCCAATTCTTCCCGTTTTCTTTCCATTTCTTCCTAATTCTTCCTAATTTCACTCAAAATGACTTAATTTGACCAAATTGAGGTCTCTGGACGTCAATTTGACTTATTTGTCTCTTAGGTTTAATTAATTAAATCCCCTTTCCTGCTAACAATTCTTCTAAAAATTAAATAAATAAATTTAATATTTATTTATTAATTTATCCTTTTTGCTTATTAATTAAATAAATTTATTTTATTTAATTACCTAATTCATAAATATGATTACTAATTAATAAATTATATTTATTAATTTATCATATTTATCTTCTTCTAAAATGGAGATAATTAATAAAATATATATATATATAGATAATGGGTCGTAGCCAAATAATATATATATTAATTTAAAATCTTTACATGTTACATGTTCGGTTCGGTGTGGGCACCAGTAGGAAAGAACCGAACTATGAAAACCTCTGGTCTTGCCCAAGGATACAATCCTGGAAAATTACATTATACATCAGTCATTGGTTGATTACAATGCGAAATTACATTAATACATTACAACCGATCCACCCATACTGTGGATAAACCATGTTACAAAAACATATAAGCTCAGTGGTACTCCAACTAAAATACAGTTCTGAAGTATACTTGCAAATTCTTGCCTTGTCGTAAGCAGAGAATTGCAAAAGTGGTAGATAAAGGAGCTTTGTAGTAATCAAGATACCGTTTCTTCCAGTGTGAGTCAAATAAACCTGCAAAACCACTGTAAAGAAACTTTCTCCTGCAAATTGTTATACTCGTAGTAGTAGAGAAGTTAAAGAGTTCATGTTAAAAGTGTTTACAAGGTTTATATATCTCTGCGTCATTGAAACAAGTGATTAAATGCATCCTACCTAGTGCTTAGAGAAACAAACACTTTATGAGCCCGAGTCAACTGTAGAAAAAATTTAACCCTGAACTAACCTTAATCCAAACCATTCTGATTAAGAATCAAGGCGAGGCTGGATGAAGAGCATGTTTATAGCTATATCTTAAATATGTTAATGGTAACCATATTCAAAGCTATAGTTGTATATAGAGCAACCCCAAAGCCCGCCTTAACACTTGAAAACAGATTACATATAAATGAAGCAAAAAATGTAATCTATGAGTGATGATTGAGATCGTAAAACTCAAATCTTGTCTTCCAAATACGCCTTGATTACCAGATCTACCGCTATTATAGTTATTGAAAATGCTAGTCCCGATCTAGGGCCATCACAGTCGAGGATCAAAGAAAAATAAGTCAAGAGGAAGGACCAAAAGTACTCCGCAAGGAAAAACCAACTCTCAATGCATATATATATATATATATATATATATATATATATATATATATATATATATATATATATATATATATATATGATGATGATGATGATGATGATGATGATGAATACTAAGAGGAGGGGGTGAATTAGTATACCAAAAAATACTATACTTAAACACTTTAATAGTCTAGTAGTAAACTGGTAAAACAGTTTAGCAAACAAACCGGTTAACACACATGCAAACCAAATAGCAAATAATGCATTCACCCATAAAAGCACAATCACCATAACACAAGAAATTTTGATGTGGAAACCCAAATGGGAAGAACCACGGTGAGATGAAACTCACAAGTAACTATCTGCAGAATAGTAACCAGACCGATTAAGGTCAAACCGATTAAGGTCATACAATGTTCTTTACAAGAAGAGATCTTGTTAGGAATCTCAATCTCTGTTAGGAGATAAGTCTGATTAAAGACTACCTTGTGAGACGATTTCAGATCCACAGATGTGAACCACCTTGTTAGAGGATTTACAAAGGCTTTTGTGGGCCTACCCGGTTAAGGGTTTCAAACTTGTCAAAGATGTGAGTAATCAACAAGTGAATGATCTAGCAAATGGCACAGTCTGCTTGATTAGATCCATTGTAGCTCATAGCTAATGCATTTTAGCATTACTTCAGTCTTCAGTAACTCCTTACTCTGTTGCAACTCACAAACTTGATCTTCTCAGTTAATATCACACATTCAAGAGGTTTTTCAACCACTACAAAACCTAACAGCTATACTCGCATACTCTCTCTCTCTCTCTCTCTCTCTCTCTCTCTCTCTCTCTCTCTCTCTCTCTCTCTCTCTCTCTCTCTCTCTCTCTCTCTCTCTCAAAACCCTAGACATGATGTCCTTAAAAGGAATCTGATTTCATGTCGGTCCAATAGGATTTCATTACAAGTTCTTAGGTTCATTGTATCTAGACACATTTGATAACACGACACAAAAACACCGTCAAAGTGTCGGTGGATGGTAACTCATCACAAAAATATACCGGTTGGTAACTCATCACAGAGTATTACCGGTTTGTCTAACTTTCTGGTTACCGATTGGTGACTCAAAGTAATACCAGTTTAACGGATTACCGGTTGACAAAAATTGAAGACTGGGAAAAAGATAACTGCGGCTTCTGGCTCCTTTGCTCCACTTCGCTTGAGATCCTTAAACCGCTTGATCTCTCTATGCCGCTTGGGTCTTTATACCACTTGAGATCGGTAAACACTTTCTGCATAACAACAATAGTCTAAAAACTACAACATGATACCGGTTTGGAACAATTACCGGTTGAGCATAATTCATACATTCTCAAAGTGATCTCATTGCAAGTGTGTGTCCATCAATGACAATAACATAATCATCAAAATGCCAACAATCTCCCCCTTTGGTATTGATGTTAACACTTAGGAAAATTTTTGACATCTAAGTGTTTTACAACAAAATTATGCCATAAGTAAAATTACTCCCTCTAAGCATATACACTATCCCTTTTGCAGAAAATACAATGTATACTACTTCCTTACTGAGAAAAACATGAAAGTATGCAAAGCATGCATCAAAATTTTAAATACAAAATACTACTCCCCCTTTGCCAACAATGACAAAGTACAGTTGAAAACCGTTGTTCCATTAGCATTAAAAACTGATTTAAAAAGTTTATGACAATAAAAAGTGAAACTTGTCAAAAACTTATTTAAAATCCTGCATAAATGTCTTCATGGATAAAGACCATGATTCAAGCAATGAGGTAGCAACCTCATTCTCCGTTTGCATCTGATAAACCTACTCCTCCATGGCATCCATGGTACTCATCTCTTGAGTAATTGTTAGGGCATCTATATTGAGGTAGCATTTTTGGAGAATTTGCAGTCTTGGCAATAGGACCAGTTGAAGTTCCTGCAAATTACGTGTCTAGTTGCTTATCTCTACCTCTATTCTTGCAGATTGAAGTTGAAACCAGTGAGCAGTTTGTCCATATGTGGAGAAGGAATCATATGGCATCTTGAAGGTGCTAATAAATGAGTGCATATCATATTGCAGTTTGTCCTTCAGAGTGAGCACATCATCACAAAATAAACGAGGTTGACAAATCTTGTTGAGTAGTAGATTGCCCTCATCCATTGCATCTCTGATGTCCTTTTGTGCCTTCTAAAGTTATGACTGAAGCTCATTCAACTTCTTCACCAAGGCAATGTTCAGAGCCTTTTCATGCTCCTTTTTGGCATTTGTTTCTGCAATTTCTTCCAGGCTTTGGACCTGGTCTTCCACAACTGTACATAGAAGCTTTAATTGGGCAAGTGAGGAATCGGTACTGGGGAGGTTTGTACCGGGTATCAAATTGGTGAGTGTTTCCACTGTAGTTTGGATAACATCTTCCTCCTTTTTCCTCCTTGGAGCATCCAATCGCTCTTGAGCAAGCTTAATGCTCTGCAGTAGCTCCGATTCGTTTGCAGACTGGAGGTCAATAGGACTGGTAATGTCAGCCGGTTTGGCTTGACTACCGATTGCCTTTGGAGTCTCCATCTGAGTGCTATGTGTCGCTTCTTCTTTCTCTTTGGCTTTTTTCTTGTCTTCTTCTGCCTTCTTTTTCTCCTCTTTTTTCTGCTTCTTTTCATCTTCGTCCTTTTTCTTCTCCTCTTCCTTTCTCTTCTCCTCTACCTTTTTCTTCTCCTCTTCCTTTTTCTTCTCCTCTTCCTTTCTCTTCTCCTCTTCCTTTTCCTCTTCTTTCTTCTTCTTCTCATCCTCTTGTTTCTTATTCTCCTCTTCTTTTCTCTTTTCTTCTCATCCTCTTTCTTCTTTTCCTGTTCTGCCTGTTTTGTCTTTTCTTTCTCCTGTTTCTTCTTCTCTTCCTCTGCCTATTTTCTCTTGTCTTCCTCATGTTTCTTCTTCTCTTCCTCTGCTTGTTTTCTCTTGTCTTCCTCCTATTTCTCCTAACCTTTTGTTTCTACTAGTGCATCCAGAGTAACATTGTCACTATTTAAGGCATCAACATCAATCGGTTCCATTTGAGTGGTGACCGGTTCTCCTTCACTGTTGTATACTTCATCTGGTTGAGTGATTTTTGGTTCTTGCTCTGCTTTCCTCTTGGCTTCAACCACTTCATGCAGTCTTAAAGCTGATTGAGCAAGGGAGTGGGTCTCTTTGACCACTTCCGGAACTTTTCCTTCCAATAACAGGAGTCTTCTTCTTCTCACGAAGAAGAGGCCCTTATATCTCTCCACCACTTCATACAGTTTTGTTTTAGGCACATCATAAAAGTATTGTGCAAATACTTCCTCTCTTATTTCTTGTTCCTTTTCTATGGCAATGTGCCACTTGTTGTCTAAAGAATTATACAAAGAATCAGGCGTCTCAGATTTAATTTCTGATGGCCACCAGTCATTAATACATAAATAATTGATAACTTCCTGTTCAACTTCTTTCTTTTCATCGTCATTAAAATCATCAAAACACTCTTTCAAATCACCAAGTACTTTTCTTCTAATATTCTTATTTGTTCTTTGACAATGTGTCAAAGGTTTGTAAGAGGAAATATCAATATTTACCAGTGCAGATGTTGTCAATTCACTCTTTGTCTTTTTCCTCATTTGCCTAGTCTTCTTAGGTTGTTCTTCAGAGACAGTGCCCTCTGAGTCTGGTGTATTTCTTTTTGTCTTCCGCTTCCTCTCAAAGACTTTGGCGGGTGCTGCTTTCAGTTTCTTCTTTGTTGGTGACCGCTTGGTCAATTTGGGACTTGTTGTGATAACCGGTGTCGATGCTGAAGGCACTGCCTTTCCCTTCTTTACTGAGGGTTCTTGAACTGGTGTAACCCTATCCAAATAGGTGTCGGATCTCTTTTCCTTTGGATCAAGGGGCGAGGCGATTAGGGTAGAGGCATACCCATCTAACATGTCATACATTACCTCATATCCCATTGGTTCCACTTCTTCCTGTCTAGGCTCAACCGCCTCCATTATGCACTCATCAACTTTGATGGTGAAGCAGATGTCCTCATACTTTTTGACAATATCACCAGATATTCTTGCTCTTTGGTTCATTTTGCATCTGAACTCATCAAAATATTTGTTCAGCACTTCTGGATAACCAGTTCCTACCGCTTGTAGGCTTTCCTTAATTTGCTTTGTCACCGGTTGGTCAGCAGACCACTGAATATCACCTACTCCTAGAAAATAGCCTTGGAAGTAGAAGAACAACCCAACCAATAGTTGTCCAAACTTAAATTTCAGGGCATTGTCCTGTTTGATCGACTTGAGGTTCAACAGAAGTTGTCTTTGCATATTAGTGCACAGATCAAACGATGCATCTTCTTTGATCATCTTGTAGGCGCCATTTACCACTGCAACAAAGACAGAGTTGATTCTGCTGGCATGGAACGTCCATTATCCTATCACCATACACTCATATTTGACTAGATCGTCCTTGATGGAATTGACAGTCATTCCCCGTGAATCACTCATAGAACCGGTGTGTTTAGTCATTTCTGTCTTGCTACTCTTTCTTAGGGCTGGCAGTTCACCGACGTTGCAGAAACTGGTGACGACATGAATCGCTTCAGGTGTGATATCATGCGTCCGCTCTAAGTACATCTTATCACCGTGTACTCTGCTCAGAATAATTCGAATGTGATCATCCGAAAATTCTTCAAGAAAATAAGTTGCGTTGTGAAGTTTCTTCTTTTCCAGAATGTTGAATTCTGGTTTAATCTTCTTATCCTTTCTGCAGAACAGACTCAACTGGGAATGGATCATCAGAGATCCTAGGTCTTCAATCTTGCAGTCAATGAAATCTGAAATGCCTTCTTCCACTATGACACCAGTGGGTATTTGAGATAGGGCATTGTATTTTGCCTTTTGTTGAATGAAGTCTACAAAATCAACGGGTGCACTAGAGCTAGCATGTGATGCTGAAGCCACGATAAACTAAGAATTTTGAAAAATACCTTTGTAGATCGAAATTTAGGGCTTCGCAATTTGAACTTCGCTACACACTCCTTCGGTTACTGAAATACCACTTTGCGTTCTACACTTCTCCAATAGATGTTTGCTTCAGATTCATCTTTAGGATTTTGATAAATTCTTTGAATCACAATGTAAATCGCTTTTCTTCACTCTGCACTTGAAAACTTCTTTGCTCGAAAAATGATAGTGAGAAATGATTTGAAAATTCCTTTTAAACAGATTCTTCACCTACCACAATAAATGCTCCACTATTAGGGCATAAACCCTAATTTTTCCTTATACCATTTCTGGTCTTCTGCCAATCTGACAAGTATCTCATATCGGTTAAGGTCTTTTACCGGTGTCAACCGGGGGTTCGAGATATTTCACCGTTTTCTCTCCCTAAGCTTTTCTGATGCTTAGTTTGCCAGTTCAGTGACTTCCACACTGGGTGCAGAAACCGGTTCTTCTTGAATCACTTCTTCTGGCTTCTTCTTCCAGGTTTTCTTCATATCTGCTTGAACAATTTCAACATCAATTTTTCCTTCCGAAGTGACTGGTATATCATCCGATATAGTCTTTCTTGCTCTGCAGAATCTTGTTGTATGACCCGGTTTGTTGCAGTGATAGCAAACCATTCCAGGTGCTCTCCAAGGTCCATTATTCATGTTTCCAATCTTCCTTCTGCATGTTGCAGCAGTGTGACCATGACCATGACAAATCACATAGATTGCTCTCCATCCAGTTGCCGCTTGATAGCCACCGCTACCTGACTGATGACTATAGGTATTAAACCGGTTTGGGTTTCGGTTCCCAAAGGGTTTAGGAAAAACTCCTTGATTCCTTTGAGAATACCTTTCGGTATTGTGCATGACAGACCTGCATTCAAATGCTCTATGCCCAAACTTGTTGCATGCATAACAATTACCATTGAATCTATTGGATCTAGGCTTATCGTTTAGAAAATAAGGAAAATTATTGTAAGTCTTACTTTTACATACATTAGCAGTGTGTCCCTCCTTGAGTTAGTTAAAGCAAACAGGTTTGAACTTTTGCTTACCTTTATCCTTTGATGCTCCAATTTTTGTTCCAGAGGTCTCACCTTCCTCGTATTCAAAGAAACCAAGTCCATTGGTATTCTTTACTAGTTTAGCCGATTCAAGCTTCTGCTCTAGCTTGACAGAGCTCTTATTGAATTTGACAAGTATTTCCTTTGACTCGGTGAGTTCTTTGGAAATGGTAGCATTAGATTCCTTCAAGGTTGCATTCTCAGAGACAGCCATGTTTAGTTCACATTGCACTTCTTCTTTTTCCATTTTGCTTCTATGAAGACGAGCGGTAAGTGCAATGATCTCTTGCTTCAGCTTGGAGATCTCATGATCTTTGTCTTTTACCAGATCTTCAGCTTTCCTCTGGTTCTCAAGCTCTTGACACATTCTGATAGTTAGGCCTTCAAGTTCCCTTCTTAGGTTGGCGTTGGACTCATTCAGTTTTTCAACTTCTTGAATTAGGACTTCCATGTTCACTTCATCAGAAGAACTGTTTTTAGTTAGCTCCATCAGTTTTTCAGCATGCTCTCTTCTTTTTGCCTGAGAGGCCTTATATTTGACCATAAGTTCATCATAGGCTTGCTCAGATTGAGTGAGTCGATAAGTAAGTTCCCTCACAGTGTATTCCCCCATATCTCTTTCCAAGTGGTTAGATTTATAGAAAGGTTGGCTCTGATACCAATTGATGAATACTAAGAGGGGGGGTGAATTAGTATACCAAAAAATACTGTACTTAAACACTTTAATAGTCTAGCAGTAAACTAGTAAAACAGTTTAGCAAACAAACCGGTTAACACACATGCAAACCAAATAGCAAATAATACATTCACCTACAAAAGCACAATCACCATAACACAAGAGATTTTGACGTGAAAACCCAAATGGGAAAAACCACAGTGAGATGAAACTCACAAGTAACTATTTGCAGAATAGTAACCAGACCGGTTAAGGTCATACAATGTTCTTTACTAGAACAGATCCTATTAGGAATCTCAATCCCTGTTAGGAGATAAGTCCGATTAAAGACTACCTTGTGAGAGGATTTCAGATCCACATATGTGAACCACCTTGTTAGAGGAATTACAAAGGCTTTTCTGGGCCTACCCGGTTAAGGGTTTCAAACTTGTCAAAGATGTGAGCAATCAACAAGTGAATGATCTAGCAAATGGCATAGTCTGCTTGATTAGATCTATTGTAGCTCATAGCTAATGCATTTCAGCATTACTTCAGTCTTCAGTAACTCCTTACTCTGTTACAACTCATAGACTTGATCTTCTCAGTTAAGATCACACATTCAAGAGGTTTTTCAACCACTACAAAACCTAACAGCTATACTCGCATACTCTCTCTCTCTCAAAACCCTAGACATGATGTCCTTAAAAGGAATCTGATTTCATGTCAGTCCAATAGGATTTCATTACAAGTTCCTAGGTTCATTGTATCTAGACACATTTGATAACACGACACAAAAACACCGTCAAAGTGTCGGTGGATGGTAACTCATCACAAAAATATACTGGTTGGTAACTCATCACAGAGTATTACCGGTTTGTCCAACTTTCGGGTTACCGGTTGGTGACTCAGAGTAATACCAGTTTAATGGATTACCGGTTGACAAAAATTGAAGACTGGGAAAAAGATAACTGCCGCTTCTGGCTCCTTTGCTCCGCTCTGCTTGAGATCCTTAAACCGCTTGATCTCTCTATGCCGCTTGGGATCGGCAAACACTTTCTGCATAACAACAATACTCTAAAGACTACAACATGATACCAGTTTGGAACAATTATCGGTTGAGCATAATTCATACATTCTCAAAGTGATCTCATAGCAAGTGTGTGTCCATCAATGACAATCACAACATAATCATCAAAATGCCAACTACACATACATACATACATACATACTGTATATGGTGAAAATGGATAGCAATAAACAACAATATTGAAAGACTAAAATGGATTCAACCACCAAACCCTAGCCTAACAATGAGCAAAGATCCACCATAACATATGAAGATAACCTAAGACAATGCAAATAACTCAAAAATCACAAAGATTATACCATCACATGTCCATTAGGGTTTTGATCTCCATTCTTCCTATCTCCATTGATCTTGTTTGATATGCTTGCTCTCAGATTTTTGTATGCACAAGAGCTCAACAAAGAACGGAATGTGGTTGCAAGTAGAATTGTAGTGTAGCCAAGCTGCATGAAAGATCATTAGCATGAGTGATTAGGGTTTGACAATGAAGAAAGCATCTCCTTAAATAGAAGACACAATAAGAAATGGAGGGTTAAGATTGAGAGGTGTAAAAAGAGAGGTCGGCTAGGATTAGAGGGTAGGTATAAGAAATACCAAAATAATGAAAGAGGTAGGTAGTGTAGGAAATAAGAGATGAATGACATGTGTCATGTGTAGAAAAAGATAATGAATTAATTAAATAAATAAAGATTTATTTAATTAATAGAAGAAGTAGGACAATTAAATAAATAAAATATTTATTTAATTTAGAAAAGGAATAATTTAAATAAATAAATGTATTTATTTAAATGAGAGATAAGGCTAGAAGAGGATAAATGAATTAATTAAATAAATAAAGATTTATTTAATTAATAGAAGAATTAGGCTTAGATAATTAAATAAATAAAATATTTATTTAATTAGACATGACAATTTTGGGTGTCTACATTTTGCCCCTCTTTGAGACAATGCGGCTTGTCGCGTTGTTTCAAAGAAGATAAGATGAACTGATACAGAGTTGCCCCAGAATAAGGAATTATATGCCCCCTCGAGAGATTGGATGAAAATGTCTGAAAAGATTGCAGACAATCTCTCGATAAGAAAGATGGAATAGAATGGGTTGAGCGAATAGAGTGACAGAGTCACGGACTGAAGAAGACTGACTCGGGAAAATGCAGGCGAGGGCTAGGGTAGGCTATAAGATAGACCACGGGCAAAAGACATCCTCATTGTCATCCACACCCATAGAAGATCACAGTGCAGAGCGAGAAAAGAGCAGCAGCAGTCAGCAGCAATGGCATTCGTTCATAGATTCGACCGTGTCCGCCGATTCCAGCGACCAGCCGATGCAGGAGAGCCGATAAGTACCCGAAAACCTCCTCGTACTTTCACGCATTTCGAGTTTTGTCATAAATGCATGTTTAGGAGCAATAAATGCGCTAGAAATAGGATAGTTTAAAAGTGCAAAAACGCGCAACCGCGTTTGTGTCAGCGCCAGGCGCGTCTGTGTCCAACAGGCGCGTCTGTGTCGGGTCCAGGCGCGTCTGTGCCTGGAACCGCGTTTGTGTTCATTGCGGACGCGTTTGTGAAATGTAGCAGCGTCTGTGATTTTTAGGAGTGTTTATGTCATTCAGGGACGTCTGTGTTCCCTGGTCGCGTTTGTGTCTGGCATAGGCACGTTTGTGTTCATAAAAAGCGTCTGTGTTGCAGAGGCGCGTTTATGCAGTCTATAAGCGCGTTTAGGAGTTAAAAGTGCGTTTGTGAGGTAAAAGTGCGTTTGTGTGTTTAAATGCATGGTTTTAGTCTGTTAGGTCAAATCGGCAGTTCTGTGATGAACATACGCTGTCGATTGGATAAGCTGCTGAGAGGATACACTCAAGCAGGTCCTCTAGGAAGCTTAGGATAGATCAAGGCACTTTGTGATGAACAGGGAGCACCAGGATAGGCAGCACTTTGTGATGAACAGGGAGTGCGAATGTGAGTGACACTTTGTGATGAACAGGGAATGTCACACACGTAGTACTTTGTGATGAACAGTGAGCACTACTAGGATAAATAGCAACACTTTGTGATGAACAGTGAGTGTCACTAGGGTAGATAGCCATATGCATTTAGGTAGCAAGTAGCATTTTGTGATAAACAGTGAATGCCACGATAACTGACAAGATTGATTGTGTGACTGCAGGAGTATTTGCCGATGTTGGAGTCACGGGAGAGATTCCCGTCGACTCAGAGACTGCGACCAGAGTTGTCTATCCAGGACATGATTTCCGTTGAGGAGATGGGCCTCACACATATGCTCTATGTGCCCGAGTTTCGGGCAAACATGGGGTTGCTGACTGCGTTGGCCGAGAGATGGCACTCAGAGACATGCACGTTTCACCTGCCGATGGGTGAGATGACAGTGACACTGGAGGATGTATACAGGATATTACATGTTCCCATTGATGGAGAGTTGATCCCCTACGACCGTGACGGTGACAGGGAGGCCTTGAGACGAGTTTTTCAGGATCCTGAGTTAGAGATGCGAGCAGGTCATGTAGCCTGGGACACCATGACTGCCACAGGATTAGCATTGCCGGCAGTTGTTGGAGGAGTTATCAGTGGATATTTGTGTCCAGACAGGGCCACACGAGGATTGGCAGTGGGTTGGGGAGGGGCCTTGGAGACGCTGATGGCAGAGCACACTAGGTATGCATGGGGGCCATGTGTCCTAACACATTTGTATTATGAGCTGCATCAGTTTGTATACCATGGATCAGTGGGGTTGGGCTGCGGTGTGACTCTATTGCAGGTTTGGGCCTATGAGCACCTTCCCATCACACGACCGATTCACTTCAGAGGCAGAGGACAGGGACAGAGTTTTGTGCACCTATATGCCATGATTACATCCCAGCCTCGAATTGGGAGATTGGAGCACTGGAGGAGAGTCATTGATGACATTGACATGGTGATCTGGAGGCCGTACCTGGGGTGTGAGGAGTGGGAGGACGATGCATTAGAGCTGCCCTACACCTTCCGGAGCAGGTACCTGATTGGGCGGACGCCCTATATATTAGAGAGACAGCTGGTGGACAGGGTATGCAGGCAGTATGGCAGGATTCAGAGGATGCCCCGAGGCTCGGGCATGTATGCCCGTACGGTCAGAGATCAGGTGCAGTTTGGCCCACTGCTATCATATGATCAGGCAGTTATACAGCTAGCGGAGATGATGCCGATGCCATGGGACATGTGGCCAGAGGTAGATGATGCAGGGATGGACGCAGAGTACTCTGCGTACTGGGCAGAGCATCCATTTCCTAGATTGACAGATCCAGCAGAGCCAGTGGATGGAGAGGGTGGAGGAGAGGATGATGATGGAGGAGGGGATGGAGGTAGGGGCCAGCGGAGGCGGAGGGGAGTGGTGGGAGAGAGACGGGTAGCACCTCGGAGGGAGGGAGGACAGGAGAGAGCAGCTCTAGTGGTGAGAGGACGGGGTGGACTGCCCCTACAGGTGCCAGCAGCACAGGGTCCCAGAGAGGGACAGAGACAGGTGCAGCCAGAGGGACAGAGACAGGTACAGCCACAGGTACCTATACAGGCACAGGGACAGGCACCTGTAGAGGAGGAGCCACAGGCAGGGACAGAGAGCGGAGACTCTGAGGAGGATGAGGTGCTTAGGCTGCGGGAGATCTGCCAGGGCCAGGCAGATGAGATTGAGGATTTGGTTCGAGAGAGGAACCACCTCAGGATCAGGGTCCGAGATACAGAGCGGGAGAGGGATCAGGCCATCCAGAGATATACAGAGGCCGAGACAGCTCTGAGGGCAGGGAGGCGGGCAGCAGAGGATGCAGGGGCAGGCTACGCATATGTTTTGCGAGCTGGAGAGGAGATCGCCTACTGGAGGGATCTATACTATGCAGTCGTGCCAGCAGAGCAGCGGGCTAGGAGCTTCCAGAGATCGTCGCGCACAGCGACGGCTACGGGAGGGAGTCGCAGGAGACAGGCATCCAGCGGTGGAGTCATGGGGCCTCCACCACCACCAGAGAGACAGGGGGATCCAGGGGCGGGTCCATCTATAGCTCAGACTCCGTCGAGGCGAGGCGGCTCCGAGGGAGGGAGTTCCTCATAGCTATAGTGGGTTCCCATTGTATCAGTAGATGTATCATTGTTGTATTGTAGACACCTGCGGGTGATTCTTTTGTAGCCATATGATTCTTTTGACATCATTGTATTATGACACATTTGATTATATATATGAGATGATTCATCTTTGCGGCAGCTATATGCATGTGTACCTTATGTGATGAGATGTTCTTTATGTGATGCATGTTTTATGATATGGATGCTTATATGATGCAATGCAATATATTTTTGTTCTTTTATGTTGTATATGTGATGCATGATGCAAATGTGAATGTATGTAATGCAAATGAATATGATAGCGGGCTACACGGACTCGAGAAGGACAATGGAAGTCAATCAAGAAAGGGGGATGGAAGACAGAAGATATGAACGTGAAAGAGCTTCTTGTGCGTTATCATCATTGAGCTTTATTATGGCAGGTAGGTTATGACAATCGAGGCATTTGTTCGGCCCAGAAAGTCATTGTACCTGTTTGCATGGAGATAAGACAATCACAAACAAGGAATGCCCCAGTTCATACTAGACTCACAGTGTCCTCATATCCTTGGACAAGTCATAGCATTACTAAAAGACAATCCACAGACAGCAAATGCAAATAGGTGACGATACCCCATCCTCGCCTTTCTAGTCAAAGACATCCTGGAGATAGAATCTCTAGTCAAAGACATCTTGGAAAAGCTAAAAGACATGTCACCAAAAAGATAAAATCAAAAGAAAACCAAGACTCGACACCAACATCACTGTAGTCCTCAAGTTTAGTGTCTCTTGTCACTTGTTTAAGTCTTATTCGATTGTGGTCACAATGTTCACTTTCACAAAAGGGATAGATAGCACTGAACCATATGTTGTCTGAGTCTGTTGAAAGATTTGATTTGTTGAAGCCCATTGTTGCTGCTGTGTCTCATCTGAAACTGACTGAATCCATGAAACTGATACTTTATTGTGGAGAAGATGGAACTTTATTGTGGATCTGCGATGCAAATGTTGCTTTATTGCGGATTGTGCGCGGATAGATTGAAGAAAGCTGAAAGAAACTGTACTCCTCGAAACATGTGATGTTCTCAGTTCCACACCCATTACTAGACGTAGGAATTGGCCGTAGTCACAGATAGGATCTGATTTATTATGGATGGAAAGGGAGTGAAAAGGGGGGGTTATGGATGGCTAACCAATCTTAGGTAGATCAATAACAAGCCATGATGGGAATGGGTAAGTTTATTGTGAGCGAATAAGTTGTGAGTGTGTGCCAAGTGAAAGGATGAAAGAGAATCCTGAAGGAGGGAGGAGCAAAGTCCCTACGCATGGCGCTGGTGACCCAGTTTTCACCATGGTACTTGCCCAGGGCGCCACCGAAGTGGTTTTCACCGTTGGACGAAATTATTTCTCTTTACTTTTTTGGATTTTTCAATTTTTTTGTTGTCACAAGGCGCCTGTTTGCCAGGTTTTCACCAAGTAACGATTTTTTTGTTTTATAATTTTTTTGTACTTTTGAATTTTTTGATTTTTTTGTATTTTTGTATTTTTGAAATTAGGATACTCAAAAAGAGCTTATGTGTAGAACCTGCGAAGGTGCATGCTGTTGATAGGATCCTCCAAGGGTTCACCTTCTGTAGTTGAGAGCTGATATGCCCCAGATCCATATGCTGCTGTGATGATGTAAGGACCCAGCCAGTTGGGTTCAAATTTGCCCTTCTTTTCTCTGTCTTGTTGATTCTTGGGGTTCTCTCTGAGGACTAAGTCACCTACCTCAAATGTGCGAGGCTTGACCTTGTGATTGTAACTGCGACTCATTCGTTGTTGGTAAGCCTTGAGATGATTAAAAGCAGTGTGTCGTCGTTCCTCCAGCAGTTCTAGTTCTTGTAAGCGAGAGACCCTGTAGTCTTCATCGTCGATTATGTTTCTCAAGGAGACCCGTAAAGAAGGTAACTCGACCTCAATAGGCAAGATGGCTTCAGCGCCATAGACAAGTGAGTAGGGTGTAGCTCCTGTAGGTGTGCGGACACTGGTACGATAGGCCCAAAGTGCGGGATTGAGTTGGACATGCCAGTTACGGCCAGCGTCGTCGACTGTCTTTTTAAGTATTTTGAGAATTGTTTTGTTAGACGCCTCAGCTTGGCCATTACCTTGGGGGTAATATGGTGTGGAGAAACGATGGGAGATATGGAAGCGCTCACAGAGTTCACGAACATCCTGGTTCTTGAAAGGACGCTCATTATCGGTAATAATGGAAGTAGGAATCCCGTATCGGCAAATGATGTAGTTCAGGATGAAAGTAGCGATTTGTTTCCCAGTAACTTGCGTGAGAGGCACGGCTTCAATCCACTTTGTGAAATACTCTGTGGCTGTGATAATGAATTTATGTCCATTGGAAGAAGGAGGGTGAATCTTGCCTATGAGATCGAGTCCCCACTGACAAAAGGGCCAAGGAGATGCAAGTGGCTGTAGTTCCTGCGCTAGTGCATGTATGAGGTCTCCATGAATTTGACACTGCTTACACCTCTTGACAAACTGATATGCATCTTTTTCCATAGTAGGCCAGTAGTATCCAGTCCTGATGAGTTTCTTGGCCAAGGTAGGACCACTAGTATGCGGACCACATATCCCTTCGTGTACTTCTCGTAACGCAATCTGAGCTTCGTCACTCTCTAAACATCTAAGGAGGGTGCCATCTAGACCTCGTCGGTATAGGATATCAGCTAGGATAACGTATCGGGAGGATTGGCGGATGAAAGTGCGGCGTTGGTTGTTCGATAAATCGGGAGGTAAGATGTTGTCGCGAAGGTATGTGAATATGGAACCATATAACTGGGATTCAGGACCAACAACACATATCATTTCCGTAGGAGTGATCTCATATGACGGAATCAGCAAGTTGTCAACCAGGAACTCATAGCGAGTCTCATTTTGCGGTAGATCAATGAGCGAAGCAATTGTAGCCATGGCATCAGCAGCACGATTCTGTTCTCTTGGTATCTGCTCAAACTTTATCTTTGCAAAGTGCTGTTTCAGATCATCTACCAGTTGTTTGTAAGGTATTAGCTTTTCATCTTTTGTTTGATAATCATCAGTTGTTTGACGGATGACAAGTTGAGAATCCCCAAAAACACGAAGTTCTTGGATCTTCCACTGAACTGCAATTCTTAGCCCCGTTGTTAATGCCTCGTATTCCGCTATATTGTTGGTGCAAGGAAATGATAAGCGGTATGACTTTGGTATAGAATCACCTTGAGGAGTTATAAAGAGTATACCCGCTCCTGCCCCGTGCTGTGTGTATGAGCCATCAAAGTATAGTTGCCATGGCTTTGCAGGTGATATTGTTAGAATGGACTCATCTGGAAATTCTGACTGTAGAGGAACATCATCTATCATGGGAGCATCTGCCAGTTGATCTGCGATGGCTTGTCCTTTGATTGCTTTTCTGTCCACGTATTCAATGTCGAATTCACTCAAAATCATTACCCACTTGGCCAGTCGCCCAGTAAGTGTAGCTTTGTTGAGAAGATATTTTAGTGGATCAATTCTGGCAATCAGCTTGGTCTTGTGAGTGAGCATATAATGTCGTAATTTTTGTGAAGCGAAGACCACAGCGAGACATGCACGCTCAATTGGTGTGTAGTTTAGCTCATATCCCACCAATGTGCGACTGATATAGTAGACTGCTTTTTCCTTGCCGTCAGGTATTTGCTGTGCTAGGAGTGCCCCCAGTGCTGTTGGAGTAGCTGATATGTAAAGTAGCAATGGTTGATCTTGAATTGGTGGCATCAAAACTGGCGGGTTCAAAAGATAGTCTTTAAGTGCCTGAAAAGCCTGTTGACAGTTCTCATCCCATTTGAACTTAATGTTTTTGTGTAGCAGGTGCTGGAAAGGATTGCACTTATCTGCAAGTTGTGCTATGAATCTTCGTATGGACTGGAGTCTCCCTTGTAAAGACCGAAGTTGACTGATATTCTTGGGTGGTGGCATGTCCAAGATAGCCTTGACTTTTGCTGGATCCGCTTCTATTCCTCTTTTAGACACAATGAATCCTAGGAGCTTCCCGGAGGTTACTCCAAAGACGCATTTCTTTGGGTTTAATCTTACCTTGTATTTTTCCAGCCTATCAAAAGCAACTGAAAGTATGTCCAAGTGTGTATTTCTGTCTATTGATTTAACCAAAAGGTCGTCGACATAATCTTCCACCGTTACATGCATGAGATCATGGAAGATAGTAGTCATGGCTCGTTGATACGTGGCACCTGCATTTTTCAGCCCAAAGGGCATGACATTCCAGCAGAAGGTTCCCCATGGACAAGTGAATGATGTTTTATGTTGATCTTCAGGTGCAATCCTGATCTGATTATATCCAGAGAATCCATCCATTAAAGATAACATCTCATGGCCTGCTGTGAGATCAACAATTAAATCAATGTTTGGTAATGGGAAATCGTCCTTCGGACAAGCCTTGTTGATATCCCTGAAGTCTGTGCATATTCGGATGCTGCGATCTGGTTTGCTAACAGGCACTAAGTTGGAAATCCATTCAGGATAATCAATTGGGCGTATGAATCCGACATCTAGTAATTTCTCCAGCTCTGCCTTGACTAGCAATGCCACCTGTGGATGCATTTTCCTCAATTTCTGTTTTACTGGTTTTGCCCCCGGTTTGACTGTTAAATGATGCATTACTAAGTCGGGGTCTAGTCCAGGCATATCAGCATAAGACCATGCGAAGTTGACTTGTCGTTCCTTAAAGAAGCTTATGAATTTTGCTCTCTCGGTCTCTGTCAATGATTGAGCCAAAAATATGTTGTGTGGGACCTCTGCTGTACCAATGTTCGTCTTTATAGTCTCCTCTACCAACATGGATGATTTTTCCTCGTATGATGCTGGGAGAATGTCAAGCCTTCCATCTTCGGGCGCCTCAGAGAGGTTTTCACCCTCAGATACGTCCTTTCTTTTTACTTTTTTAGAGTCAGAGAGCGCCACAGTGTGGTTTTCGCCATAAGACCCTTGTTTTGTTTTTATTTTCACATTTTTGCGACTAGAAGGCCCGACACCCTCACCAAAGTATGCCATGTTATTTAGCTCTATGGCGTATCCTGCTTTATGGTCTCCAAGAGGAAGATCTTCGCGAATGCCCAGATAATCAACAATAGCTTCGTCATTTTGAAATGTATCAAACTGTGGTGGTCCATCCTGATCCCAGTCAATGAGTTGGGGGTGAACGAGGGGAAGGTCTTTAGTGTTTTTAGAGTCCGCAAGGCTAATAGTGAAGATGTGGTTATATTCAGGTATGTCAAGATAGTCATCGAGGTTGTCAATGGCACTCTCCTCATCAGTTTCGATCGTGAGTGAGTCCAAATTATCATCACTAGTAGCACCCTCAGGGACAGGTGTCCTCATCCTATGTGATCCTGACCTAGGGCCTTGAAACGAAGCTTGTGCGGGATCCTTATGGGTCGGTTCTTGACCAACTCTGAATTTCTTGTAAAACTCCTCCTCCTCTGTAGGTTCATCTGGCTCTCTAAATGTCTCATTGAGTTCATAGTCGCTGGAGGATTTGTCTGAACCCCATTCCCACTCATTGGAGTCTGTGGAATAATTATCCTCTTGTTGAACTTCAGCCACTTTGACTCGCCATATCTGTTTTGTTCTCTTGTTTTGAATCTTGGGATCTAGAAAACCAAGCCCCTTAGAGCGTTCCCTTCTTGTAGTTAGCTCAGGTTGTAGAGGCTCCATGACACCTTCTTTGCGTAGTCCGAGAGGGCTCTTTCCATCATACCCGAATCTCTGCAGAATTTTGAAACCTTTACCATAGTTTTCACAGGGTATTATAATTTGATCATGTGTATCATCTTCAGCGTCTTTATATAGCATTTTATATAAACTTTCTTCCTCTAGTTCGCCCCATTTTTGAAAGACGGTAGGATCCCATTTGAGTAGCATGATGGAGATTTGCTTATTAGGATGTGGCCTCCCGTATTCCTTAGGGGAGTTCATGACTTGTCGTAAGAACATTGTTTGATTCAGAGTGTATTCTCCGATGCCTTTGTCTTGAAACTTGGCTCTAAGTTCACCTTGTTTGGATGTCGAGGGCTTTAATGACTCAGGATCAATATATGCTGAAGAAGGAGTAGCCTCACGATTGCTGGGAATGATAATCTCAGTATGTGATCTCAAGTTATTGCAATATATGAAGGGATTTGGATCACCATTAACCGTTACCTCGACTCCATTATGAGGAAATTTAATGCATTGGTGGTATGTTGATGGGACCGCTCTCATTTCATGAATCCACGGGCGTCCTAGCAATATGTTATACGTGAGATCCAGATCCAGGACTTGACAAATCACGTCCTTTGTAACTGGTCCTATTCTGAGTGGTAAGATGACTGTGCCCTTGGACGAACGCTCTTCATCATCATAAGCCTTAATAGTGATTTGGTTTGTAGCATTCACAGCTTTGTCAGAATATCCCAATTGTCTGATGGTGCTCAATGTACAAATATTAAGACCTGCTCCTCCATCTATCAAGACTCGTTTTATTCGGTGTTTATGTATGAAGGCTTCAATATGTAGAGGTGCATTATGAGGCTGACTTATGGAGGCGTCATCGGCTTCTGTGAATGTGAGGGAGTGTGGAACGGATAAGTATCCCACCATGGCTTGAAACTGGTCCACGTTTAGATCAGTAGGGACAGCAGCATCTCTCAAGGTTTTATCAAGGATAGCTTTATGTGCAGGAGATATACGTAAGAGCTCAAGAATAGAGATGAGTGCGGGTGTTTTCCCTAGTTGCTCTACAAGATCGTACTCAGGCTTAGTTGACGGAAGATTGGTATTCTTAGTAGAGGTACCTGGCAATGTGATCTTACCTCGACGGGTTGTAACATGACATTCAGAGGTAGATGTGGACGAAGATCCCACACCTTTTAGGACAATTTTGGGTCGCTGAGGAGGATTCTCAGGATTTTTATTTTTGATAGTAATGGTAGAAATATGATTGTCCGTTGAGATGTGATTAATAGTGGAATCATAATTGTAAGATGTTCTGGTGTAATTGGCTTGATCATCTGTGACTTTGCCTTTTCCCTTGTCATGTTTTGGGAATGGTTCCTTAAACACCTCATGCTCTTGGTTAGATGAATGTCCCTCAATCTCAATATCTCCTCTGTCAATGAGATCTTGTACAATGTTTTTCAATCGATGGCAATTACTTGTCTTGTGACCCTTGCTCTTATGAAATTCGCAATATTCATCATCATTCCACCAATTCGGTTTGACCTTTGGTTCATATGGAGGAAAATCTGGGACCGTGATCACTTTGTTTGCTACAAGCTTTTTGAATACTGATTCAAGTGGTTCTCCCAATGGAGTATATTTCCTTCGTGGTTTAGCAGCCGTTTGATTGTTCACTTGATTGTTGGTAGAACTTGATCCAGAAAAGACGAACTTTGGTCTCACTGTGTTGGCATCAACAACACCATCATTAACTGTGTTCTTGTTCTTGTTCCAAAATTTTGGTTTGTCCTTTCCCTTAAAGTCCTCTTTGTTTTCTTTGAATAGTTTGATAACTCCTTGTTCAATTAAGACCTTTTCTGTTGCTAGGCCCTTTTCAATGACATCCTTAAATGTAGACAAACAAGCTTTTCTGAGATCATAGCCAATAGCCTTGTTAACATTTTGTGTGAACATCTCCACCATTTGTTTTTGCGGAATTTCACAAGAGCATCTGCTAGCTAAGTTTCTCCATCTTTGCAAAAATGACGCAAAAGATTCTCCTTCTTTTTGTTTCGTATTGCACAAGGTAGTAACTGAGACATCTGTTTCAATGTTGTAAGAGAAATGTTGGATGAATGCCTCTGCCAAGTCGCCCCATGACTTAATACCGGGAGGTAATTGAGAAAACCATTCCATCGCTTGATCTCCTAAGCTCTGTGGGAACAACCTCATTAAGTATGTTTCTTCTGCGGCTACCTCAATGCAAGCTGTGAAGAATTGTCTTATATGTGCCTTGGGGTCTCCTCTCCCTCTATATTTGTCAAATTTCGGCGTTGCAAAGTGTGGAGGAAATGGAGGCATTGGAATGCTCTTATCGAAGGGATAAGGACATATATCTCTCATAGTATATGTGGGTTTTGATGTGCCCATGTCTTCCACTTTCTTTTGTAGATCTCTAATTTGTTGCTCCAAATTATTTTTGGGAGGAGATTGATTTCTTGTAGCATACCCCATGTTTGAAACACCCATTTGAGGAGGAGCTTGTTGCATGTATGGATGATATTGATCATAGACATGTCCATATGGAGGTCTATATTGTTGCGACATGTATGGAGCACTTGGCATAATTTCTTGTTGAGGGACCCCATATCTGTTTTGTGTGTATAAACCATATTCAATAGGCCTTTCATTTTCCATTGTGTTGCCCCCAATTTTGACATGAGGTCTTCTTGTGTCAAAATTTTGAGGAAGTCCTTGAGTATCCATTTGTCTTGGTTGACCCATATCTTGAGCATGTGTTTGAACATAAGGCCTCCATGATGGTCTTTGAGTGTAAGTATCATGCATTTGAGCTTGTGTATGTGGGATTGCTGGTTTTTGAAGCAAAACTGATGGTGACTCCGGCATCATATTATTTGGTCCTCCACTATTAGGTTGAGTTTGTTGTGAAGGTCTACTTTCCATAAGTTGAGATAAGTCAAAATCATGTGGTATTTTAGCTCCACTTTGTGCCATCATGTTTAGGAAATATTGACGATCTCTCCTCATTATCTCTTCAACCAATCTATTGAATTGAGGATCCATTATAGACTCTTGTATGTCTGCTGATAGTATTGAAGAATTGTCCACATTATCATTGTGTGTAGCGTTGTGTATAGCGTTTGCGCTTTCCATATTTGGATTGTGTCTATAAACATTCATGTCTGGTAATGTAGTGTGCTCAGGATTGTAGAAGACATCATTGTCATACTCATAAGAACTCATGTTTACGGACCCTTGAGCTTCTTTAGCTTTTCTCCTAGATTTTTGAAGACGGGTTTCAACCATGAACTAGGTGTTAGACCAATATGTGAGAGACTTAGACGAAAATGACAAGAGTATGTAAGACCAAGAGTTGTATGGAGTGTAAATGAATCTGAAGTTTACTTGCAATGTCCAAAGTGTAAGACCAAGTATGTATGTAGTAGAGTAGGTGTGACTTCCAAAGAGAGGATAGTTTCTCTTGATGAGGTAAGCTGACCTTGACTCTAAGTAAGACCAAATGAGACCCAAAGGTAAGAAACCTTGATGAGGGACCACTTAGCAAAGTGTTGTAGTATGTAGTGTGTTGACAAAGTATAGTGAGGACAAGCAAGTGACCTTTTGACTCAAGTTTAGACAAGTATGAATGTAAAATGAGGTATGAAGCAATGATGGACTGTGTAAGACCTTAGAACAGGCTGAATGCTAGATGAAACCTGAAGAGACAACCTAGGAAGCTCAAGTATGCCGAAACTGATTTTCTTTGTTTGCTTGACTGTTAAACTTTTCAAATCCTGACACAGACGCCTCTGTATACTTCACAGACGCGGTTTTAAGACACAGACGCTATTCTGTTGGACGCAGACGCGAGTCTGAGATTTTCCTGTTGATGTTTGCTGGGACTGTAACAGTTTTTTGCAATTGTGGACACAGACGCGCCTGTATACTTCACAGACGCGATTCCCAGACACAGACGTGTCTCTGTTCGACACAGACGAAGATAAAAACACAGACGCTATTTTGTACTTCACAGACGCGTTTATCAGACACAGACGCGGTTTTAACAGACACAGACGCGTTTCTGTAACCTTAGTGCAATCTTTCCTATCTGTGAATTTGTTTTGCTGTGACCAAATCTGATTTTTCGACTGTTTTTTCGTGACAAGAGGACACAGTGTTGATGACCCAATGTTTGCAGACTGTTTAGACTCCAAAAAGTGTGTTTGTTTGATGTAAAAAGTTTTTGCATACACTTGAAGACACAAAAGACACAATGTTTTGCTGTTTTGTCTTGATTGTTTGAATGTTTATCATAAGTCAAGCACAATTCTTATGGCTGGCCAGGACAATAATTGTTGATCCCACATGGGGTTTTACCCCCGAGGCTACGCTATTCAGAGCGGATACTTAGATGCTTGACCTCACTGGCTCCACCCTCGGCACTCACTTCTCGGGTCAGCCAAGCATCAGTCCCCATGAAAACTCCCCATGGCGAACTTTGTATCTCTACTAAGAACCGTATGTGTGTGGGCCGCTACTAGAGGTCCGACCTCCTGCCTCAACAACTAGAAGGATTTGGGCATCTAAAACAATGAGGTGCTAGTAAGGGCATCCGCTCGTGTGGCCATACATGCGGCACTTTCAGCTCTGTAAATACAGAAGGCTCCCAGCCGGTAGGGGTTACGCCCTACAAATGATCAAATAAATTTGATCAAACGGGTTTATGGGGAGACATAGTGTCGGTATGAACTAATCAGCACACGTTATTCATAGTTTTCACCATGAATACATTTGATTATAGTGGTTTGGATGAGGTGGGTTTTCCTCGCTACCACTTGGGTCGTTCTCTTCTCACTAGTAGTCCTAATGACCACACGGGAAGACAGGCCCTCTAAAGAGTAAACAAAAAGAGCCTATTGCTCAAGACACAAAAGACAATGATTCAATTTTAGTGCACCAATTGAAGTGTTTGCTAAGCTATGAAACAAGGCACACAATAAAAATTACAAAACCCTAGCCAAGGCCCTGCAACAAAATTGTTAGTAGTTTGGGTTGTTTCAAATGATAACCCCTTCCTGCAAGCACACAAGTTAGGTAAATTTTAGAAAACCCAAAAAGACTTTGTGAAAAGAGGCCTTCAACAAAAACGCATTTGCCTCCAAAGCAAGCTGCACAAACCAGGTTAGCTAGATCTGCAAAGGTTAGCCGAATATAAACCAGATCTGGAACCCTAAGTACAAAATCCGAAAACCTGAATCGGAAAACTTGAAAAATTTGCAAAACAGAATGCACAGACGCTGTTATACCAGACACAGACGCGCCTGTCCGACACAGACGCGGTTCTGTGAGTCGCAGACGTAATTTAAGAACACAGACGGCTCTTTATTCTGCAGACGCGATCAGATGGTTCACAGACGCGATTCGGGATCACAGACGCGACTTTCGGAAACCTGCAAAAAAAATAGAAATGACAGAAACACAGACGCGATCAAAGATATCACAGACGCCTCTGAAATACAAAAACGCGATCCGAACACTCGCAGACGCGAAAAAAATCCTAAAATGTCGTCGAAATCGTCTGATCTGCAACTTCAAAAATGCAAAATCTGCAACAAAAATGTTAAATGCAAAGGGACAAGAGTCCCACCGGGCGTGCCAAAATGTATATGGTGAAAATGGATAGCAATAAACAACAATATTGAAAGACTAAAATGGATTCAACCACCAAACCCTAGCCTAACAATGAGCAAAGATCCACCATAACATATGAAGATAACCTAAGACAATGCAAATAACTCAAAAATCACAAAGATTATACCATCACATGTCCATTAGGGTTTTGATCTCCATTCTTCCTATCTCCATTGATCTTGTTTGATATGCTTGCTCTCAGATTTTTGTATGCACAAGAGCTCAACAAAGAACGGAATGTGGTTGCAAGTAGAATTGTAGTGTAGCCAAGCTGCATGAAAGATCATTAGCATGAGTGATTAGGGTTTGACAATGAAGAAAGCATCTCCTTAAATAGAAGACACAATAAGAAATGGAGGGTTAAGATTGAGAGGTGTAAAAAGAGAGGTCGGCTAGGATTAGAGGGTAGGTATAAGAAATACCAAAATAATGAAAGAGGTAGGTAGTGTAGGAAATAAGAGATGAATGACATGTGTCATGTGTAGAAAAAGATAATGAATTAATTAAATAAATAAAGATTTATTTAATTAATAGAAGAAGTAGGACAATTAAATAAATAAAATATTTATTTAATTTAGAAAAGGAATAATTTAAATAAATAAATGTATTTATTTAAATGAGAGATAAGGCTAGAAGAGGATAAATGAATTAATTAAATAAATAAAGATTTATTTAATTAATAGAAGAATTAGGCTTAGATAATTAAATAAATAAAATATTTATTTAATTAGACATGACAATTTTGGATGTCTACACATACATATATATATACATATATATATACATATATGTATGTATATATATGTATATGTATATATATATACATATATATATATGTATATATATAGATATATGTATGTATGTATATCTATATATATGTGTATGTGTATGTGTGTGTATATATATATATATATGTGTGTGTGTGTGTGTGTGTGTGTGTGTGTGTGTGTGGTGAAAATGGATAACAATAATAACAACATTGAAAGGCTAAATGAATTCAATCACAAAACCCTAGCCTAACAATCAACAAAGATCCACCATAACATATGAAGATTACCTAAGACAATGCAAATCACATGAAATCACAAGGATTATACCATCACATGTCCAATAGGGTTTTGATCTCCATTCTTCCTATCTCCATTGATCTTGCTTGATATATTTGCTCTCAGATTTTATGTGCACAAGAGCTCAACAAAGAACGAAATGTGGTTGCAAGTAGGATCGTAGTGTAGTCAAGTCCTCCAAATTGTCGATTAGGGTTTGATAATGAAGGAAGCATCTCTTTAAATAGAAGACACAATAAGAAATGGAGGGATAAGATTGAGAGGTGTAAAAAGGAGGTCGACTAGGATTAGAGGGTAGGTAGAGGAAATAATAAAATAATGAAAGGGGTAGGTAGTGTATGAATTAAGAGATGAATGACATGTGTCATAGGTAGAAAAGGTTAATGAATTAATTAAATAAATAAAGATTTATTTAATTAATAGAAGAAGTAGGATAATTAAATAAATAAGATATTTATTTAATTTAGGAAAAGGATAATTTAAATAAATAAATGTATTTATTTAAATGAGAAATAAGGCTAGAAGAGGATAAATGAATTAGTTAAATAAATAAGGATTTATTTAATTAATAGAATAATTAGGCTTAGATAATTAAATAAATAAAATGACTGGACAATTTTAGGTGTCTACATTTTGCCCCTCTTTGAGACAATGCGGCTTGTCGCGTTGTTTCAAAGAAGATAAGATGAACTGATACAGAGTTGCCCCAGTATGGGAATGATATGCCCCCTCGAGATATTGGACGAAAATGTCTGAAAAGATTGTAGACAATCTCTCAATAAGAAAGAAAGGCTAGAATGGACTGACCGAATAAAGTGACAAAGTCACGGGATGAGGAAGACTGACTCGGGAAATGAAGGCTAAGGCTAGGGTAGGCTATAAGATAGACCACGGGCAAAAGACATCCTCATTGTCATCTACACCCTCACGAGATCAAAGTGCAGAGCGAGAAAAGAGCAGGAGCAGTCAGCAGCGATGGCTTTCATGCATAGATTCGACCGTGTTTGCTGATTCCAGAGGCTAGCAGAGGCAGGAGAGCCGGTAAGTACCACCAAACCTCCTCGTACTTTGACGTATTTATTTTTGTCATTAATGCATGCTAGTTAGAGCAATAAATGCGCTTAGGAATAGGGTACAAAAAAGTCTAAAATCGTGTAACCGCGTCTGCGTTGGTACCAGGCGCGTCTGTGTCGGTGACAGGCACGTCTGTGTCTGGAACCGCGTCTATGTCAAATGCGGGCGCGTTTATGTCATGCAGAGGCGTTTGTGTTTCAAAGTCGCGTTTATGAAAAATATAGGCACGTTTATGTCATACAGGTGCGTCTGTGTTTTTTAGGCGCACTTGTGAAGTCTATAGGCGCGTTTGTGAGTTAAAAGCGCGTTTATGTCCGAAAATGCAAGGTTGTGTCTTCTAGGTCAAATCGGCAGTTCTGTGATGAACATACGTTGTCGATTGGATAAGCTGCTGAGAGGATACACTCAAGCAGGTCCTCTAGGAAGACTAGAATAGATCAAGGCACTTTGTGATGAACAGGGAGTACCCAAAGTATGAGCAGCACTTTGTGATGAACAGGGAGTGCAAATTTGAGTAACACTTTGTGATGAACAGTGAGTGTCACACACGTAGTACTTTGTGATGAACAGGGAGTACTACTAGGATAGAAGCAACACTTTGTGATGAACAGTGAGTGTCACTAGGATAGATAACCATATGCATTTAGATAACAAAGTAGCATTTTGTGATGAACAGTGAATGCCACCATGACTGACATGATTGATTTGCTTGACTGCAGGAGTACTCGCCTATGTTGGAGTCACGGGAGAGATTCCCATCGACTCAGAGATTGCGACCTGAGCTGACAGCTGAGGAGCGAGCTGCCATCGAGGAGATGGGCTTGAGACATGTGCTATATGTGCCTGAGTTTCGGGCAAACATGGGACTGTTGACTGCACTTGCCAAGAGATGGCATTCTGAGACATGCACTTTCCATTTGCTGATGGGTGAGATGACAGTCACCCTTGAGGATGTATATAGGATTCTGCGGGTGCCGATCGATGGAGATTTGATCCCCTACGATCGAGATGGAGACCGGGAGGCATTGAGACGGGTATTTTAGGACCCTAGATTAGAGATGAGGGCAGGACACGTGGCATGGGACACCATGACAGCCACAGGGTTAGCATTGTCGGCAGTGATCGGAGGGGCTATCAGTGGGTTCTTGTGTCCGGATAGGGCGACACGGGGATTGGCAGTGGGCTGGGGTGGAGCACTGGACACACTGGTGACACAGCACACCAGATATGCTTGGGGACCATGTGTGTTGGCCCACTTATATTATGAGCTTCACCAGTTTGTATACCATGGGTCAGTTGGATTGGGCTGCGGGGTGACACTACTGCAGGTTTGGGCTTACGAGCATCTGCCGATTACCCGATCGATACACTTCAGGGGTAGAGGTCATGGACGCAGCTTTGTTCATTTATATGACATGATCACCTCGCAGCCGCGGATTGGCAGGTTAGAGCATTGGCGGCGAGTGATAGATGACATTGATGTAGTCATCTGGAGACCGTATCTAGGATGCGAGGAGTGGGAGGATGACGCAGTGGAGCTACCCTACACCTTCCGTAGCAGGTACCTGATTGGGCGGACGCCCTATATATTAGAGAGACAGCTGGTGGACAGGGTATGCAGGCAGTATGACAGGATCCAGAGGATGCCATGAGGCTCGGGTATGTATGCCCGTATAGTTAGGGATCAGGCGCAGTTTGAGCCTTTATTGTCATATGATCAGGCGCTGACACAGCTGGCAGAGATGGTGCCCGTACCCTGGGATATGTGGCCAGAGATCGAGGACGCTGGGATGGATGCAGAGTATGCAGCATATTGGGCAGCGCATCCCTTCCCCCGATTGACAGATCCAGGAGAGCTACTGGATGGAGATGGAGGAGGAGATGATGATGATGATGGTGGGGGTGATGGGGGTAGAGGCCGACGGCGGTGGAGGGGAGTAGTTGTGGAGAGGCGAGTTGCACCTCGGAGAGAGGGTGGGGAGGAGAGACCGGCTCAGGTGGTGAGGGGTCGCGGTGGATTGCCCTTACAGGTACCAGCAGCACAGGGTCCCAGGCAGGTACAGAGACAGGGACAGGTACAGGGACAGGTGCCAGCACAGGCACCCGCAGAGGGAGAGCCACAGGCAGAGGCAGAGGGGGCTGACCGAGAGGAGGATGAGCTAATTGAGCTCAGGGAGATCTGCCAGGGACAGGCAGATGAGATACAGGAGCTGGAGAGGGAGAGGGATCGACTCAGGACGAGGCTCAAAGATATTGAGCGGGAGAGAGATCAGGCCATCCAGCGCTATACCGAGGTTGAGACAGCACTGAGGGCAGGGAGACAGGCGGCGGAGGACACAGGGGCAGGATATGCATATGTCCTGCGGGCCGGAGAGGAGATAGGGTACTGGAGGGACCTCTACTATGGTGCAGTGCCAGCAGATCAGTGGGCGAGGAGCTTCCATAGACCGTCACGTACAACGACAACTATGGGAGGGAGTCGGAGGAGGCAGGCATCTAGTGGTGGGGTCATGGGTCCTCCACCACCACCAGATAGAGGGGGCAGGCGGGATGATCCTGGGGCGGGTCCTTCGAGGGCTCAGATTCCGTCGAGGCCAGGCGGCTCTGAGGGAGGGAGTTCATCATAGCCTTAGAGGACTCCCTATGTATCAGTATTGTACCATTCTTTTGTATTGTAGACACCTGCGGGTGATTGTAGCCATATGATTTTTTTTTGACATCATTGTATCATGACACTTTTGATTATATATATGAGATGATTCATCTTTGCGGTAGCTATATGCATGTATACCTATGTGATGAGATTTTCTTATGTGATGCTTATGATATGGATGCAAATATCTATATGATGCAATGCAATATTTATTTTTTTTGTTCGTTTATGTTTTATATGTGTATGCATGATGCAAATGTGAATGTAAGTAATGCAGATGAATATGATAATGCAAATGTAAATTGTGCTAACAGGTGTTGTGTGCAGGATGTGATGCAGTTGTGATATCTATATGTATGTATGAAATGCTTATATGTGGTAATGTAGGTGCAGCTACATGAAATGCAAATGTTTTTGGTGTGTCATTATACTCAGTCATGTGATAGCAGGCTACGCGGACTCGAGAAGGACGATGGAAGTCAATCAAGAAAGGGGGATGGAAGATAGAAGATATGAAAGTGAAAGAGCTTCTTGTGCGTTATCATCATTGAGCTTTATTATGGCAAAATAGGTTATGACAATCGAGGCATATGTTCGACCCAGAAAGTCATTGTACCTGTTTGCATGGAGATAAGACAGTCACAAACAAGGAATGCCCTAGTTCACACTAGACTCGCAGTGTCCTCCTATCCTTGGACAAGTCATAGCATTACTAAGAGACAATCCACAGACAACAAATACAAATAGGTGACGATACCCCATCTTCGCCTTTCTAGTCAAAGACATCCTGGAGATAGAATCTCTAGTCAGAGACATCCCAGAAAAGCTAAAAGACATGTCACCAAAAGATAAAATCAAAAGAAAACCAAGACTCGATACCAAAATCCACTGTAGTCCTCAAGTTTAGTGTCTCTTGTCACTTGTATAAGTCTTATTTGATTGTGGTCACAATGTTTACTTTCACAGAAAGGATAGATAGCACTGAACCATAATGTTGTCTGAGTGTGTTGAAGCCCATTGTTGCTGTTGTGTCTCATCTGAAATTGACTAAATCCATGAAATTGATACTTTATTGTGGAGAAGATGAAACTTTATTGCGGATTGTGTGCGGATAGACTGAAGGAAGCTGGAAGAAACTATACTCCTCAAAACATGTGATGTTCTTAGTTCCACACCCATTACTAGACGTAGGATTTGCCTTAGCCACAGATAGGATCTAATTTATTATGGATGGAAAGGGATGAAAAGGAATGTTTATTATGAATGGCTAACCAATCTTGGGTAGATCAATAACAAGCCATGATGGGAATGGGTAAGTTTATTATGAACAAATTGGTCGTGAGTGTGTGCAAAGTGAAGTGATGAAAGAGAATCCTGAAGGATGAAGGAGCAATGTCTCTACGCATGGCGCTGGTGACCCAGTTTTCACCATGGTACTTGCCCAGGGCGCCACCGAAGTGGTTTTCACCGTTGGACGAAATTATTTCTCTTTACTTTTTTCGATTTTCAATGTTTTTTTTTGTGTCACAAGGCGCCTATTTGCCAGGTTTTCACCAAGTAACGATTTTTTTTGTTTTATAATTTTTTTGTATTTTTGAATTTTTTTGATTTTTTTGCATTTTTGAATTAGGATATTCCGAAGAGCTATGTGTAGAACCTGCGAAGGTGCATGCTGTTGATAGGATCCTCCAAAGGTTCACCTTCTATAGTTGAGAGCTGATATGCACCAGATCCATATGCGGCTATAATGATGTAAGGACCAAGCCAGTTTGGTTCGAAATTGCCCTTCTCTCTGTCTTGTTGATTCTTGGTTTTCTCTGAGAACCAAGTCACCTACCTCAAATGTGCGAGGCTTGACCTTGTGATTGTAGCTGCGACTCATTCGTTGTTGGTAAGCCTTGAGATGATTAAAAGCAGTTTGTCTCCGTTCATCCAGCAATTCTAATTCTTGTAAGCGAGAGACCCTGTAGTCTTCATCAGTGATGATGTTTTGCAAAGAGACCCGTAAAGAGGGTAACTCGACCTCAATAGGCAAGATGGCTTCAGAACCATAGACTAGTGAATAGGGCGTAGCTCCTGTAGGTGTACGGACGCTTGTGCGGTAGGCCCAGAGTGCAGGATTGAGTTGGATATGCCAATTACGGCCAGCGTCGTCGACTGTCTTCTTGAGGATTTTAAGGATTGTTTTATTAGACGCCTCAGCTTGGCCATTACCTTGGGGGTAGTATGGTGTGGAGAAACGATGGGAAATATGGAAGCGGTCACAGAGTTCGCGAACATCCTGATTTTTGAAGGGATGCCCGTTATCAGTGATAATGGAAACAGGAATACCATATCGGCAAATGATATAGTTAAGGATGAAGGTAGCAATTTTTTTTCCCGTAACTTGTGTGAGAGGCACGGCTTCAATCCATTTTGTAAAATACTCTGTGGCTGTGATAATGAATTTATGACCATTAGAGGAAGGAGGGTGAATCTTGCCTATGAGATCGAGTCCCCACTGACAAAAGGGCCAAGGAGACGCAAGTGGTTGTAGTTCTTGTGCTGGCGCATGTATGAGGTCTCCATGAATTTGACATTGCTTACATTTCTTGACAAACTGATATGAGTCTTTTTCCATATTGGGCCAGTAATATCCAGTCCTAATGAGTTTCTTGACCAAGGTAGGACCACTAGCATGTGGACCACATAGCCCTTCATGCACTTCCCGTAACGCAATCTGAGCTTCGTCGCTTTCTAAACATCTAAGAAGAGTGCCATCTAGACCTTGCCGGTATAGGATATCAGCTAAAATGACATATCGAGAGGATTGGTGAATGAAAGTACGACGTTGGTTATTTGATAGATCAGGAGGTAAAGTATTGTCGCGAAGGTATGTGAAGATGGAACCATATAACTGGGATTCAGGACCAACAACACATATCATCTCAGTAGGCATTATCTCATATGAAAGGACCAAAAGGTTATCCACCAAGAACTCATAGCGGGTCTCGTTTGGAGGTAAATCAATCAATGAAGCAATCGTAGCCATGGCATCTGCGGCGCGATTCTGCTCTCTTGGTATCTGCTCAAAGTCTATCTTTGTAAAGTGTTGTTTCAGATCATCCACCATTTGTTTATAAGGCATTAAATTTTCATCTTTTGTTTGATAATCACCAGTTGCTTGACGGATAACAAGTTGGGAGTCTCCAAAAACACGAAGTTCCTGGATCTTCCATTGAACTGCAATTCGTAATCCTGTTGTTAATGCCTCATATTCCGCTATATTGTTAGTGCAAGGAAATGATAAGCGGTATGATTTTGGTATAGAATCCCCTTGAGGAGTTATAAAGAGGATGCCAGCTCCTGCCCCATGCTGTGTGTATGAGCCATCGAAGTACAGTTGCCATGGCTTTACATGTGACACTGTTAAAATGGATTCATCTGAAAATTCTGAATTTAGAGGAACATCATCTATCATGGGAGCATTTGTTAATTGATTTGCGATGGCTTGTCCTTTTATTGCTTTTCTGTCCACATACTCGATGTCGAATTCACTCAGTATCATTACCCATTTGGCCAGTCGCCCAGTAAGCGTTGCCTTATTGAGAAGGTATTTCAACGGATCTATCCTTGCAACCAACTTAGTCTTATGAGTGAGCATGTAATGTCGTAATTTCTGTGAAGCAAAGACCACGGCGAGACATGCGCGCTCAATTGGTGTGTAGTTTAGCTCGTATCCCATCAATGTGCGACTGATATAGTATACTGCTTTTTCCTTGCCCCCAGCAATTTGTTGTGCTAAGAGTGCCCCCAGTGCTGTTGGAGTAGCTGATATGTATAGTAGCAGTGGTTGATCTGGAACTGGTGGCATCAGAACTGGTGGATTTAGGAGATAGTCTTTGAGCGTCTGGAAAGCCTGTTGACAGTTGTCATCCCATTTGAATTTGATGTTTTTATGTAGTAGGTGCTGAAAAGGATTACACTTATCGGCTAGTTGTGCTATGAATCTTTGTATGGACTGGAGTCTGCCTTGTAAGGATCGAAGTTGACTGATATTTCTTGGTGGTTGCATTTCCAAGATAGCTTTGACTTTTGCTGGATCCGCTTCAATTCCTCTTTTGGACACAATGAATCCTAGGAGCTTCCCTGAGGTTACTCCAAAGACACATTTCTTGGGGTTTAATCTTACTTTGTATTTTTCCAACCGATCAAAGGCAACTGAAAGTATGTCCAAATGTGTATTTTTGTCTATTGATTTGACCAAGAGATCGTCAACATAATCTTCCACAGTTACATGCATGAGATCATGGAAGATAGTGGTCATTGCTCTTTGATATGTAGCACCTGCATTCTTTAACCCGAAAGGCATGACATTCCAGCAGAAAGTTCCCCACGGACAAGTAAATGTTGTTTTATGTTGATCCTCAGGTGCAATTCTTATCTGATTATAGCCAGAGAATCCATCCATTAATGATAGCATTTCATGACCTGCCGTGAGATCAACAATCAAGTCAATGTTTGGTAATGGGAAGTCATCCTTTGGACAAGCTTTGTTGATGTCTCTGAAATCTGTGCAAATTTTGATGTTGCGATCTGGTTTACTGACAGGTACCAAGTTAGAGATCCATTCAGGATAATCAATTGGACGTATGAATCCGACATCGAGTAATTTCTCAAGTTCTGCTTTGACTAGTAATGCCACTTGTGGATGCATTTTTCTTGATTTCTATTTTATTGGTTTTGCCCCCGGTTTGACCGTCAGATGATGCATTACCAAATCCGGATTTAGTCAAGGCATATCAGCATATGACCATGCAAAGTTGATTTGTCGCTCTTTGAAGAAACTTATGAACTTTGACCTTTCGGACTCTGTCAATGATTGAGCTAAGAATATGTTGTGTGGAACCTCCTCTGTGCCGATGTTTGTTTTGATAGTCTCCTCTACCAACATGGATGATTTTTCCTCATATGATGCTGGGAGAATGTCGAGCCTTCCATCTTCGGGTGCCTCAGAGAGGTTTTCACCCTCAAATACGCCCTTTCTTTTTACCTTTTTGGGGTCAGATAGCGCCACAGTGTGGTTTTCGCCATAAGACCCTTGATTTGTTCTTATTTTCACATTTTTGCGACTGGAAGGTCCGACACCCTCACCAAAATATGCCACGCTATTGAGTTCTATGGTGTATCCCGCTTTATGGTCTCCAGAGGGAAGGTCGTCTCGTATGCCTAGATAGTCAATAAAAGCTTCATCGTTTTGGAAAGTATCCAACTGTGCAGGTCCTTCATTATCCCAGTCAATGAGTTGGTGATGAACAAGGGGAAGGCCGTTAATGTCTTCGAAGTTAGCGGGGCTAAGAGTGAAGATGTGGTTATATTCGGGTATGTCAAGGTAATTATCGAGGTCATCGATGGCACTCTCCTCATCAGTCTCGATCACGAGCGAGTCCAAATTATCATTACTAGTAGCACATTCTGGAACAGGTGTTCTCATCCTATGTGATTTCAACCTAGAACCTTGAGACAAGGATTATGTAGACTCCTCATGGGTTGTTTCTTGAACAACTCTGAATTTGTTATAAAACTCCTCCTCTTCTGTGGGTTCACCTGGCTCTCTGAATGTCTCGGTGAGCTCATAGTCACTGGAGGATTTGTCTGAACCCCATTCCCATTCGTTGGAGTCTGTGGAATAGCGATCCTCTTGTTGAATTTTGGCAATTTTGATTCGTGATGCCTCTTCTGTCCTTTTAGTGTGGATCTTGGAAGTCAGAAAACCAAGTCCCTTCGAGCGTTCCCTTTTTACAGTCAATTCAGGTTGTAAGGGCTCCATAATGCCTTCTTTTCGTAACCCAAGAGGGCTTTTTCCATCATACCCGAATTTTTGTAGAATCTTGAAGCCTTTGCCATATTTCTCACAGGGTATATTGATCTGATCTTGTGTGTCATCTTCAATGTCTTTGTAGAGCATTTTGTATAAACCTTCCTCTTCCAGTTCACCCCATCTTTGAAAGGTAGTAGGATCCCATTTGAATACCATGATGGATATTTGCTTGTTAGGATGTGGCCTTCCATATTCTTTTGGAGAGCTCGTGACTTGTCGTAAATACATGGTCTGATTTAAAGTGTATTCTCCCATGCCTTTGTCCTGAAATTTGCCTTTAAGTTCACCTTGTTTTGATGTCGAAGGTTTTAATGACTCAGGATCAATGTATGCCGAAGAAGGAACAACTTCACGATTACTGGGAATGATGGTCTCAGTATGTGATCTCAAGTTATTGCAATATATGAACGGATTAGGATCACCGTTAACTATTACCTCGACTCCGTTGTGAGGAAACTTAATGCATTGATGATATGTCGATGGGACTGCCCTCATTTCATGAATCCAAGGACGTCCTAGCAATATATTATAAGTGAGATCTAAATCCAAGACTTGGCAAACCACATCCTTTGTAACTGGCCCAATTCTTAGAGGTAAGGTGACTGTGCCCTTGGATGAGCGTTCTTCATCATTGTATGCCTTGATGGTGATTTGATTTTTTGAATTGACAGCTTTATCGGAATATCCCAATTATTTAATGGTGCTCAATGTACAAATGTTTAGACCAACTCCTCCATCTATCAAGACTCGCTTTATTCGATGTTTGTGTATGAAGGCTTCAATATGTAATGGTGCATTATGTGGCTGACTTACAGAGGCATCATCGGCTTCTGTGAATGTAAGGGAATGTGGAATGGAAAGATATCCCACCATGGCTTGAAACTGGTCCACGTTCAGATCAGTATGAATGGCGGTGTCTCTCAAGATTTTGTCAAGAATAGCTTTATGAGCGGGGGATATGCGTAAGAGCTCAAGGATGGAGATGAGCGCGGGTGTCTTCCCTAACTGTTCTACAAGGTCATACTCAGGTTTAGTAGATGAAGAAGCGGTGTTTTTAGTTGAAGCACCTGGCAAAGTAATTTTACCTCGACGAGTTGTAACATGACATTCAGAGGTAGGCTCGGAAGAAGATCCAACACCTCTTAGGACAATCTTGGGTCGCTGAGGAGGATTCTCAGGGTTTTTGTTCTTGATGGTAATAATAGAAATATGATTGTCCATCGAGATATGATTGATAGTTGAATCATAGTTGTAAGGTGCTCTAGTATAGTTGGCTTGATCATCTGTGACTTTAGCTTTTCCCTTGTCGTGCTTTGGGAATGGTTCCTTAAACATCTCATGTTCTTGATTGGATGAGTGTCCCTCAATCTCAATATCACCTCTATCAATGAGATCTTGCACAATATTCTTCAGTCAATGACAATTACCTGTTTTATGACCCTTGCTTTTATGAAATTCACAATACTTATCATCATTCCACCAATTTGGTTTGACCTTTGGTTCATATGGCGGGAAATCTGGAATTGTGATCACCTTGTTTGCCACAAGCTTCTTGAAAACTGACTCAAGTGGTTCTCCCAATGGGGTGTACTTCCTTCGTGATCTGGAAGTTGTTTGAGTATTCACCTGATTGTTTGTAGAACTTGATCCAGGAAAAATGAATTTGGGTCGCACTGTGTTGGCATCAACAACACCATCATTGACTGTGTTCTTGTTTTTATTCCAAAATCTTGGCTTGTCTTTTCCTTTATAGTCATCTTTGTTTTCCTTAAATATCTTAATGACTCCTTGTTCAATTAGGACCTTTTCTGTTGCTAAGCCTTTTTCGATAACGTCCTTGAAGGTAGACAAACAAGCTTTCCTTAGATCATAGCCAATGTCTTTGTTAACATTCTGGGTGAACATCTCTACCATTTGTTTTTGTGGAATTTCACAAGAGCATCTGTTGGCTAGATTTCTCCATCTTTGTAAAAATGATGCAAAAGATTCTCCCTCTTTTTGCTTGGTGTTGCACAAAGTAGTGACTGATATGTCTGTCTCTATGTTATAGGAGAAATGTTGAATAAATGCCTCTGCTAAGTCACCCCATGACTTAATACTAGGTGGGAGTTGGGAGAACCATTCCATAGCTTGATCGCCTAAGCTTTGTGGGAATAATCTCATCAAATATGTCTCTTTTGAAGCTACTTCAATGCAAGCTGTGAAAAACTGTCTTATGTGTGCCTTAGGATCCCCTTTTCCTCTATACTTATCAAATTTAGGCGTCACAAAGTGTGTAGGAAAAGGAGGCATTGGAATGCTCTTGTCAAATGGATAAGGACATATGTCTCTCATTGTATATGTTGGCTTCGGTGTATTTATGTCCTCCATTTTCTTTTGTAAGTCCCTGATTTGTTGCTCCAAATTGCTCTTAGGTGGAGATCGACTTCTTGGACCATACCCCATGTTTGAGGCACCAATTGGAGGAAGAGCATGTGGCATATATGGATGGTATTGATCATACACATGTTCATATGGAGGAGGTCTGTAATGATGCTGCATATATGGACCACTTGGTATAGATTCATGTTGAGGAACACCATATCTATTTTGCGCATGTATACCATATTCTATAGGCATGTCATGTTCTATTGTATTGCCCCCAAATTTGACATGAGGTTTCCTTGTGTCCAAATTTTCAGCATGCCTTGGAATATCCCATTGCTTTGGTGGTTGATCCTTAGCATTGATATGTGATTGAGCATATTTTTCTCCATAAGACTTCCATAATGGTCTGCGAAGGTGAGTATCATATGTTTGACCATGTGTATGTGGGACCTCTGATTTTTGAAGCAAAGCTAATGGTGATTCAGGTACCATGTGTGGTCCTCTATTTCCTCCACTATTAGGTCTCCTTTGATGCATGTTGGAGTGAGGTTGTTGCAAAGGTCTATGTTCCATTATTTGAGACATGTCAAAATCATGAGGTATCTTGGCTCCACTTTGTGCCATCATGTGTAAGAAGTATTGTCTATCCCTCCTCATTATTTCCTCAATCAATCGATTGAAATGGGGATTCATAACGGATTCTTCCACATCTACTGAATGTATTGATAAGTTGTCCAAATTGTCATTGTGTGTAGCATTGTTGTTTAGAGTGTCCATGTTCTCAACATTTGGAATGTTTCTATAAGCCTCCATGTCAGGTAATGTAGTGTGATCAGTATTGAAAAATAAGTCATTGTCATACTCATAAGAACTCATGTTTGCGGACTCTTGAGCTTCTTTAGTTTCTCTCCTAGATTTTTGAAGACGAGTTTCAACCATGAACTAGGTATTGACCAAGATGTGAGAGACTAGATGAAAAATGGAAAGAGTATGGAAGACCAAGAGTTGGATGGAATGTAAATGAATCTGAAGTGTACTTGCAATGCCCAAAGTGTAAGACCAAGTATGTATGTAGTAGAGTAGGTGTGACTTCCAAAGAGAGGATAGTTTCTCTTGATGAGGTAAGCTGACCTTGACCCTAAGTAAGACCAAATGAGACCCAAAGGTAAGAAACCTTGATGAGGGACCACCTAGCAAAGTGTTGTTGTATGTAGTGTGTTGACAAAGTATGATGAGGACAAGTAAGTTACCTTTTGACTCAAGTTTAGACAAGTATGAATGTAAAATGAGATGTGAAGCAATGATGGACTATGTGAGACCCAAGGACAGGTTGAATGCTAGATGAAACCTGAAGAAACAACCTAGGAAGCTCAAGTATTCCGAAACTGATTTCTTTTGTTTGTTGGACTGTGAAATTTTCTTGCAATTTTGAACACAGACGCGACTGTATACTTCACAGATGCGGTTTCCGGACACAGACGCTACTCTGTTTAACCCAGACGCGCTTCTGCGATTTTCTTGTTTATGTTTGCTGGACTGTAAAGATTTTTGCAATTCTGGACACAGACGCGACTGTATACTGCACAGACGCTGTTATCCGACACAGACGGGTTTATATTCAACACAGACGCTGTTATAAACACAGACGTTATTCTGCCCTTCACAGACGCGCTTATATGACTCAGAGGCGGTTAAAATAGACACAGACGCGTTTCTGTAAAATTTGTGCAATTTTTTCCAATCTGTGAAGTCGTTTTGTTGTGACCAAATCTGACTGTTTGACTGTTTTTCGTGACAAGAGGACACAATGCTGATGAGGACTCAATGTTTGCAAGTGCTTAGACTCCAAAATGACTCCAAGAAAAGTGTGTTGTTTGATGTAAAATTGTTTTGCATACACTTGAAGACACAAAAGACACAATGTTTTGTTGTTTGGTCTTGATTGTTTGAATGTTTAACATAAGTCAAGCACAATTCTT